>NW_027184077.1:905000-1129490 GCF_041296385.1 Aphelocoma coerulescens
TCTATTTAGGATTAATAGTGGAGTTGTTATCTTATCAAACAAAAAGGGGGAATTGTAGATACCAAAATGCTGCTAGCGAGGATTTTCTTGCTATTTTCTAAGTCTGTGAGAGACTTTTCTCTCTCACAGAAGAGGTAGCAGAGTATGTAAACAACCAAGCCACCTGCAACCTTGAAAAGTCTGGTTTATGGTCTAGTAGAAAAATATTTTGACAATGGATGGTTTAGGATTTTAGCCAATCACCCCAAGGGGGGGGGCTGATCCTTTGTCCAATTAGACTATGAAGAAAAAAGTCTGTAAAAGAGTTTGTGAAATAATTAAATGAATAAATCTTGGTGCACAATTCCTGCCTGCTGGATCTTCTCTCCTCCTCCTCCCTATGGCTGCGGGACACAGTGATACACCCTAGGGCCCAGGCCTGCGGTAATAGACCACAATTACAAGTGAACTGCAACACAAGCAGCTAACACATTCCTCCTGTGATAAATGAGTGAACGATAAATTTTGTCTTTCGCATCTATCACTTTAACATTTAGAAGTGAGAATGTACTATGTAGAAATAGTGTTAAGGTAAAATATAGGTAAGTAAAAACAAGACTAGAGTAAATTGTAACTTCGAATGAGTGGTAACATGTTGGGAAACGTAGGAAGAAACACATGATAATAAATGTCCTTTAAGTTGAGAAATTACAGAGGTGGAAACCAAGACATCTTCAAGAAACAAAGAAGATAAACCGCGTGCATCCCAGGAAGTCTGTTATCTCATCAAAACTCACACCTCCCAAAGAACCCATCAACTACAAATTAGGTTGGAGACTGAGGAGGCACCGGAGGGGGGTGCCTGCCTTCAATTCTGGAGCTACTCAGAGGACCGAGGTGGCAGTGTGCTGGCGTGTGCTGGCGCAAGGGGGCAGAGACGGAGGGGGGGAAAGTTGAGTGAAGTGTAAATGACTTTCTGGGCTTAAGGACTATGTTTAAAGAAGTACTAAAGTTCACAGTAAAATGAATGGAGCCACGCCTCTAGCAATATTGCTAAGTGCTCCTGCACTGTGATATGCCTTTGTTCTACTAATAAATGCTCAATATTATGCTGCTGAAAATTCCGCTTGGGAATTCATCTTTCTCACTTCTTCCCTTAAAATCAGTTCTAAGAATTTAGTGTGAAATACATTTAGGCTTGGTCCACATTATTTTTAGTTCAAATAAACACATCTAAATTTTTTCTATCTTTCCCATTAAAGGATTTTGGTTTTGGCTCATTCTTTCAGCATTTTGCCAGCAATCTGCTCAATGCTCTTTCCTTAGGAATGAAAGCTGTAGCCTGATATTACAAAGTGTTTGGTGAAACCTTTACCATGACTCTCAAGTCGCAACATGCCAGATAATCACTGGTTTTCAAAGCTGCTTGAAGATAGAAGGAAAGCGTCAAAGGTTTATGCATGAATCAGCATCCCCTTGTCACAACGTCATGCTGCAGTGATCCTTGCAGAGCTCTAAGACTGGATTTAAAGGAGAAAAGCTCAATACTGGCTCCTGAGCCAGCAGGATGAAACATCCAAGATTGTACATATATTACTTCTGTGCTAAAACTACTGTATGAAAACGTCTTACCATTATGGCAGTTTTATAGTACTCCATAGGAGACATCTCTTTAAATGACTCTAATATCCTTTCAGTGCTAAAATTGAGAAGGGGGTTGATCCATAGTTAACTCATGTAAACACGAGTGAACTACTAAGAGACAGCAAATGTTAATCACAAAACCTAAGCAGCAGGATTCGCCTTAATCTTGTCAAGATAAGAGGAACAGGATCTTTTGAAAACCGGCACAGAGATCGCTGCATCAGCCACCGAAGAACTGCGCATGCTCCAGAAAGAAAGGTAAAAAGTGCATTGTGACAAAGACTACTGATCTTCATCAGAAAGACCCTCGAGGAAGAAGAGGAGCCTTCCTCAGTGCGCCCATCAGCGTACACAGCGCATGCATGGCACGTATGCTAATGATATTAATGACTTCCGAGAAGTAATTTCTAGAACCACTCCTATCCCAAGAATTGTGATGAATGTTCATAAATTTTACACATAATGCTGGACTGTATGGAGTGCTCTGTGTGTGTGTGTTAGGAGGAGTGATCCCCCATGCACCCAGCGCCGAATAAAGCAAATACCCGCTTCTCTGACTCTGAAGCATCTCTAGGCCTGGTTTTGGGCAATTCAAAATAGGTGAATACACATTACAACTACAGCTGAAGTTGTTGCGTAGGCAGATTGAAGAGGAAAGGATTTCATCTTCATCACTCTCCTTCTTTCTTGTTTTGACAGAATTAAGAACTTGTAAAAAATCTGATATCACTGATGCTCACCACTCTTCCAATTAGACTACGCTCACTTAGGCAACGAAGTCCAGAGCTTCGGATATCTCCCGCTTCTGCCCTAGGAATTGCTTCCAGTGCTGTACCTTTGCTCCAGCTGCGAAACCAAACCAGCAGAACCAAGGAAGTTCTCTCTGAATGAACCATTGCTCTTGAAGGCTACAACGGTAGTCATGGCAGTGAACACTGCTCTTCACTGGGCCATTCCTCTGAAAAAAAACCCATGCACCACCTCTCAACCTAAACCGTTAAGCCTCCTGCTGATGCTGACTGACAAAGCGTCCAACTGCACTTAGATTCCAACAGCTACTTCCAATGACCTGTCAACAGAGCTTTGCAGACTTGCAACAGAGCAACAAACTAAAGGGGCTATGTTTCATGGCTGTTTTTCAAACATCATTGACTTATGTCCCTTTGCCAGCTTAAGTGAAGGTGGCCCATCCACCTTGGTCAAAATCAGCAGAATTTTGGCCCAATTTGTTGTTACGCAACACATCATGACACAATCTCTTGGTGTTGATGCAAAATTCCCACTGAAGTGCATGTCGTTACATGACTTAAGGCTACCTACTCACAGAGTGTCCACTCCACTGCCACACCCATTTTCTGGCCACCTTGAAATGACTGAGCTGTCTTACTGTTCCCAACATTCCTCAGGGGTACGTGACCACCATAGCCTCCCTTCTGAAGTTTAGGAACCTAAGTAGTACTAGCAATAGCAGTTTATCCAAAATCCATTTGCTCCATCAACAAACTCCGAGCAAGCGCTGAGAATTAGTTTCAAGACTTCTACATATATTTACAGGGAGCTTTTTGTTTGCTTGTTTGTTTTTAAAGCAGATGGAGTAGTGCGATGTTTCCCTGAGGCTACCAGGGCTGCGAGGCAGGCAGGCAGAGCCCTGGCATGGGTGGCACAGGGGACCCCGGGCGCTGACGGCTGCCACCAGCGCAGGCCAGCTCGGAACTGGCAGGCAGGGCTGCACCCCGCGTCTGCCACAACAGCTGCAGCTTCTGCAGCCTGAAACACAGCTGGCTCAGGGGTTCAAATTAAGAGCCAAAACCTTTTGCTGCTCAATTTGGGGCAGAGAAAGGTCATCACTTCTAGCATGGCATAAGCCTGCCACTACATTTCTGTGAAGGAAAATCACCTTGTTAGAGTGAAACTCCTGAGTAAAATACTGAAGCGCTTTCAGATTCGTATTATCTGACATTTCTGTGACCTTCTTTTATACCTGCATTGTTTCCTACTGCTGGTTTTGGGCACAAGTTCTGTGTACACTATTCTGGAAACAAAAAAATAACCCAAAACCAACACCCACTCCTCCCCCACCATCACTCCTTCCCCAGCCCCAAGCCTAACAAAACCAGCCTGCAGAATGTGCAGGATTTCAAATGAGAACAAGCATAGATGGGACATCAAAAGATGGATTCTCCTTAGACATTTGTGCATGCAGTGCTCTGCAATCAACTCCTAAATTCTACTCCTCGTACACCAAATATTTGTCTTGGGAACTCCTTGTTCTCCATTCCAACCCTTCTGAGAGGGTAATCGAGGAGTTACTCTACATATTTTAAGCACATGTTGCACTAGTCAAATCCAATGCACAGCATTACTTGACTAACTGAGGCGGTGGCAAGGTCAATTAAGACCTGTTCATGTCTTAATTTGGAGCTCTTCCAACTGCTTGAAAAGTGAAGCCTTGGACGTTGAAGGTTCAGACTAAGGAGAATCCAAAATGTGGATAGCATCTCCCTTCTGCTGGAAGCCTTGAAGTTCACCACTGCAGTCTGCAGCCTACACAGATCATGTGAGTATTGTAAAAGTTCTCCAAGGAAGAGCAAGAACGAGGCTAATGCATGCACACAAACGCTGATCAAAAGCACTTGATGCTCTTGGACAAAAATAGGGAACCTTCACTTTTGGAAAGACAAGGTGACTATGGTTGTCTCTACAATACTAGTAGGAAAATATCCCTGAAGTTTTGCAAAACCTCTTTTCAGGGGTTTGTTAACTTCATCTTTGTTAAGAACTGGGGAACACAGGGAGACCTGTCACTTTTTTTGCAGAATGCCATAGAAACTGCTACACTCACTTCAACAACAGTCCAAGTAACCTTGTCTGCAAATACTGACCATTTGCAGTTCTGGTTGATACAAAACCCCATTACCTAAGAAAGGAACAACTCGGCAAGCAGTTTGCAAAGATGAACAACTTAGCACGACTGCGGCTGATGACATGCCCTGACCTTTTTTGCCTTCAGCTATGGGTGCCGTACCCTCCTACCCTCACACATGCCACTCAAAGCTCCTTGCGTGGAGCTCTCGCACCACCTATGACAGCAACTGTGCCAAGCCGCCACCCTTCTTCAGCACCATCGCACCTACCACAAGGTAGCTGAATCAGAGGGAAAAGGAGGTCGTCAATGGAGGGAAGTTGTACCCCCTGACAGCTAAGCTCCAACTACGGTGTCGCTTATGTCCTTCCCAGGACGGGCGGGAAAACGCCTCGGCGCAGCGCAGCGCTGGCCGGGAGCGGCCGGCACGGCACCGAGCGCGCTCCCCACTTCCCTCCCGCCCGCGCCGCTGCGGAGACCCCGGGTTCGCCGGAATCGGCCACATGCTGCACGGAGGGCAGCGCGGCAAAGGCGGCCTCCCCTCGTCGCCCGGGGAAGGCCGGCCTCGGATCCCCGCTCTCTCCACCGGCACGGGCAGTGCCAGCAGCCTCTCGCTGTGGCCGCCGCTGGCCGAAAGCCTCGCCGCGCACCGCCCGGCCGGCCCCGCCGCTCCGCGGGGTCACACGGCACCTGCCGCGGGCGGCCGCCGAGCGACAGGAAGCAGAAGCGCTCACCGCCGCGCCGCTCGCCGCCCCGCCCGGGCGCTCCTCTCCTCGCGCTACCACGATGGCGCCGGCCCGCCCCGCCTTCCCCGTCGCCTGCGGCGCAACGCGGCTGCTCCGAGCCACGCAGCACGCGTGCGGCCGGGCCCTGCCGAGCTGCCGGCGGAGCCGGGGCACAGCCCGGGCGGGAGAGCTTCCGGCGAGGCTGGGCGGGCGGCGAGCGCGGCCGAGCGTGAGCGCGCCAGGCGGGCGGCGGGCGGCGGCGCGATGGAGAGCTAGATGGAGGCGGCAGCACCGCGCGGCATAAAATAGCTGATCGTCCGGCAGCCGCCCGCTCCGCAGCCCCTCGGCTGCTGTCGAGAAGGGCCCCGGCCCTGGCCGCGCCGGTGGCGAGGCGGCTCCGCAGCCCGCGGGCAGCCCTGGCGGGGCAGGGGAGCACTGCGGGCAGCCCCGGGGCCGCGCAGCCGTCTGCAACGCGCGGTGGGAGCCGCTGGGAACTATTTTACACGTCCCGGGGGGCTGGAGAGGAGCACGGAGACCACGCGGCAGGTCGCTGCCGTTAGGGAAAATTAATCCACGATGCCTGAGGTTTATATCCGAAAAGGAGACAGAGGAGTCCTGCAACATTCTTCGACTACAGGGAGAGTCCATGGGGCTTTTCCCATGGCGTCTGTCAAACGGTTGCGGGATGCAGCCCCCTTTTGATGCCAAGTTCCCGGCCACAGCACCCTCTTCCTTTTCCCCACTGGCTGAGGTATTCGGGAGATACAGACTTCCGGAACTGCCTACTCTATGCGCCCCCCTCTAATATGCACCCCCCTCTTGGCATCGAGAAGAAAGAAAAGAACCCCATTCCTAATGCTCTTAAGTCTTTGTTGCCTTGCTCTAGGTTCAGGAATTTAACACGGCCTTGATTAATCAACAGTCTCTGATGATTAGTAACAGTTCTAGAGAACTCCTAGTTTCTTCTGTTACTTCACTAGCCATAACTTCCTAGCCTTGTCTACAGGCCGATTCACACGGTCTCTTTGTAAAGACTCATCCATCTCATTCCTTTTAATCCCTCCTCTTTTTATTTGCTCTGTATTTGTCTTTACAAACCTTAATTACCATGGATTTAATTTTTTCTTCTGGAGTCTTCTTGGGTTTTGCTATTATTTGCAGTGACATTCTTTTCTGTCCTTTTGTAGTCATTTCTGGATCAGGTAGGCATGGCTGCTAGCGGCATCCCCTTGAGCACCTGCTGAAAGAGCTGCAGCCAGCATGGTGTCACACATGGTAAAAAGATGAGAGTTGCTATAGCATATAAGAGGAGGAATCGTATTCATTTAGCCCAAGCTGGCCAGTTAACCATGAAAACATGTCCCATCCCCATCCTTTCAACATTTGGACAGGTCCACGAGCTGACGTTATTTCCTTTGTTATTTGTTTGACCACTTTTCCGCTGTCATCTGCTTGCAAACAGCAGCTCGAGTCATTTAATTTCCCACAAACTCCTCCTTCTTCTGCTAACAGATAATCTAATACCATCCAATGTTGAATTACCGCTTTCCTCATTTAAGTGGGTTGCTCAGCAAAAAGGTCAAGCGCTGTGGCTGGCTGGTTGGTAATTATTTCTGAGACAGCTTGTAACCTAATTATCTCCTTCAAATGATAAATGGGTTCCCAGGCATCTGGGATTAATTCCTTAGGTTTCCAAGGGGCTGGTCCATCGTGTTGGGTAACTTGTTCTGTTGGCCGTTCATCATTTCCCCGTTTTGGGGTGCTCCCTCCAGCCAGGGCTGCATCAGCTGACTGCTTTTCTCTAATTAAATCATCACAGATTTTGATTCCTAAGCGATTTCCCAGAACTTGTAGTAGCAAAAAGAACAACAGTCTACTAAATATACCATATCCCTGACCAGTTTGGAGGTAACCTGAGCTAAGCATGTTGGCCACAAATCCAATACTGTCCTTTCAAAGCCCGTGTTCCATTAGCAAAGGAACCTACCCATGGTCATCAATTGGTGGCTCAAAATACAGCAGGATTCCCGGGCCTAACGGTCCTCCAACAAGAGTTGCCCCACCATAAGGGTCCCAGCATTTGCATTTCCAAGCTCCCGCACAGGGTTCCCACCTACATTTACATCTGCAAGCTGCTTGGTTGGATTTGGAGCAGAACTCACTAAAAGGCTTTGAGTTCCAATCCGGTGTGGCCATTCCCACTGATAATCACAAACAACATGTCTTCTACTTGTGGAATTTTTGTGGGGACTGCTCAAAAACAGGTGGTCAAAAAAACCCCTTGTCCCTCCCCATTGCTTTACAGGCTTCCAAATATTTTTGGTAAGTGTGATAAGAACGCCTTACGCAGCTACTGTTAGTGAGCCGAACAGGTATTTGATTGCATTTGCCTTGATATTTGGAACAATTGGAAGGAGGGCAATTGGGGGTCCAAACCCAGTTGTTCAAGCCCAGAGGGAAAGTCAATTGACAATTGCCTTTTCCTACAAAGACACGCCCTATCCTATTTAGGCAATAAGTGCCTGTTGGAGAAGAATGAAGTGGCCGTGAACTTCCTTCTTTGGCCCCAAATCCCATCCCACTGTGGCCCTCACATTGACCCACCATTTAGGTTCAGCTGGGCTAGCCAACTATGGCCACTCTTCAGATCCTCCTGGCCTTCCACAGAGCCAGCAATTGCTAAGGTTAAAAACTTTTGCTACTTCTTCTCCTAAGGCTGCAAATTGATTCTCCCACTCCTGGCCTAAACTCAGCTGACCATATCAAAGTAGAATTAGTAAGGAAAATGTTTTAATAGTGTCATCTAATTAGCTAGTCTAATTTTCCCGTTGTCTTCTGCAGCACCTATGCCAATTGAAGACACAGAAACCACTTAACGTAACAAAATGGCCACAAGTATTAGCCTCCAAGTGAGTGGAGATTCTAGAGGAGGGATGCCTATACAGTCTATTTCAGCAGACGGTCTGAAGGTAGGACTGCGGGGCTTCTTCCGATGTCGAAGCACTGCCTACTGCTCCGGCCCACTCCTGCAGAGTGTCAGTCACGGCCTCCCGGCCTTCTCCTCCAGCTGAGATGTGCAAATCTCTGAGGCTTCAGAGACCTTGACCCGAGAGTGATGGGTTCACCTGTGTTCAGCTTACTTGACGGCTGTTTCTGTCATCAGTGACACTTGGAATGGGCCACACCATTTCACCAGCACTGGCGCTTCTTTCTACTCCTTAACTAGGACTCAATCTCCTGGTTGGATGTTAAAAGCAGCAAAGTCCAAAGGCCGGGCTTGCGCCAGCTGAGCTTCCTGTTGAAGGGGTTTCACAAGAAGCAGGATCCTGGCCACAGATGGTTTTAAAAATGCATCACTTGCCTCTACCCCCCCACTAGGTGGAGACTTACCAGGGCAATTGCAAACAACGATTGAAAGGGAGATAACTGAATCTCTCTTCTGGGTTGGGCCCTCATTCTCACCAAAGCCAATGTCCAAAGCCCTACCCATGGCATCTTGGTTTCTATTACCAGCTTCAAAAGGTGTTTATTTCTCTCTTCATTGTTTTCTACCCGAGCCGAGCTCTGGGGGTGCCAGGGCCTATGGAGGTTCCATTGTGTTCCTAAAGAAGCCAAAACCCCTTGAAGGATCTTTCCTGCAAAATGAGTTCCCCTATCTGAATCTATTGCTTCTACAATGCTGTATCTTGGAATGATTTGTTCCAAAAATGCCTTAAGAACAGATCCTGTCATTACTGAAGTAGTTGGAAATACTTCTGGCCACCTTGCTAGCTGACATACGATTACCAGAAGATATTAAGCCTTGCCACTTGGGGCATCTCCGGAAAATCCACCTGGCATCTTTGGAAGGGCCATGCAGCCCAAGGCCTCCCTCCTCTAGCAAGTTACTTTGTAACTTGGCTGTTGGCTTTAGCACAGATCAAGCAACCTTCAACAGCTCCTTTTGCCAGTCTAAAAAGACCCCCAGCAACATACATCATGAGATAGGCTTCTGCCAATCCTCAGGAAGTGCAAGAACTCTCTTAATGGAGTTGCTTTAATATTGGTAGGGCCAAAGGTTCTGGTATCTCTTGTTTGCCATCCCTTGGAAACCAATTCTTGCCTTTTTTCTCTGCCACACGACTTTTAACTGTATGTCAAACTGCTGTGGTAGAAAAGACAGCTTCCTGGGCAGTGATGGAGTCACGGGGAGCAAAGGGGGCATCTTGGAGAGTTCTGGCAGAAGTGTGGCTTTCTGAGTTTCTTCATCCACCAAAAAGGAGACAGAGGAGTCCTGTAACATTCTTCAACTCCAAGGAGAGGCCATGGGGCTTTTGCCATGGAGTCTCTCAAATGATTGCGGGATGCAGCCCCCTTCTGATGCTAAGTTCCTGGCAACAGCACCCTCTGAGGTACTCGGGAATTACAGACTTCCGGAACTGCCTACTCTATGCCCCCCTCTAATATGCACTCCCCTTTTGGAATGGAAAAGGAAGAAAACCAAACTATTCCTAATGCTAGGAAGTCTTTGCTGCCTTGCTCTAGGTTCAGGAATTTAGCAGGGCCTTGGCTGAGCAACAGTCTCTGTTGATTAGTAACAGTTTCTAGAACGAATACTTTCTTCTGTTACTTCCCCCCCTGTAAATTCCTAGCCTTGTCTAAGGAGAGATTCACACCGTCTCTTTGTAAAGACACATCTATCTTACTCCTTTCACTCCCACACCTTCCTTGCGGTGGAACGGCTCTCCCCGGCACAGCACCTGGCACAAAACCCCCGTATACGCACACACACACCTGCACTTACCCTGCACTCCACTGCACACACACACACACACACACCTCCCGCACACTAACACCCCCTCCACATCCCCACCATGCTACTTGCAGTGGCCCCGCCCCTGCCATCCCCACCGGCTGGCAGCACCCACTCCTCGCATGCTTCCCCATGCCTTGCATTTCCTTGCTGCCCCCTCTGTAGCCTTCCCTCAACCTGCCTTTTCTCCCCTGCCTTGCACTGACTTGCTCACCCATCCCCCACCTGACTTCCTTTCACATTCGTCTAGGTCTGGCCTCACCTTTCCTTTTCCTTCTAGGACCCTCATTGCCTTGCCTCGCCTCGCAAAGCCACCACTTGCCTTGCCTTGCCCTTGAACCCCTCCCTTGCCTTGCATGACCTTGCTCACCCCTCCCCCACCTGGAATTCAACACCCCTTTTCAATGACATTTCTGGGCCTTGCCCTGCCCTTTCTGCTCCTCCGAGGAATCTCAAAGCTCTCAAGCATCTCCGGTGTTTCAGGATCCCATGAGAGGAAGACCAGGGGAGGACGCATGTTGCCACACTCATCTCTGTGGGCAGCCTTTGTCTGGGAGCAATCCTTGCATGTCTTGAACCTTGGAGGGGCAATTCACATTTTGCCCTTGAGCTCGGGGACCAGAAAGAGAGTTCTTTTGCATACAAGGGAAAGCAGGTAGCTCAAGTCTTTTAGGTACAGAGGAGAGATGACCCACGCGGGATCAAGGCCACACAGAGCACTTGGTCCTGGCCACTTTTGTGCACCAGCAGTCCTTGAATGTACTTCTCACCTGCCTTGCCTGGCCTTGCCTTGGCAACACAACAGTTGCCTTGCCTTGCCCTGCTAGCCCTCTGGAGCCTTGCATTCCTTTGCACGGCCATGCCCAGCACATGACCTGTCTACTGCTTTCCTCCAGGGCCTTGGCTTGCTGAGCCCTTCCTGTTTCTGCCTGGCCTTCCCATCAGTGGCCCTTCCTTCCTACAGCCAGCCTTGCCTCTAACTTCTGGACCTTCTCTTGTCTACCACTCCATTTGCTTTCCCCTCACTGCTCTGGCCTTGCCTACCTCTCCCTTGACTTGCCCACAATTGCCTGCACTCGGTTTGCAGCGCCTTGCCTGCATGGAAGGCAAGGGAAAGAGTGGTAGGCCGGGCAAAGCAAAGCCAGCAAGTTGTAGGCAGTGCGAGGCAAGGCAGACGCAGGCAAAGGAAGCAGAGCAAGGGTACCTTAAGAAGAACTAGACAAGGCAAAGCCAAGAGACTCGGAGTGCCTTTCCTTGGGAAGGCAAGGACATAGTGCCAGTGTTGCTAGGGCAGATGTTAAGGTACCGTGGGGGGGAATAGTCCAGCAAGACATTTCTCTTCTGGCCCCTGTGCGTGTAGGGGCAATTGTTGGACATATTCAATACTGGAGGTGGATCAGTCGCTGGATGTGTTGTATTTTGGAGGAGGGGATGCCATTTCTTTGGAGATGGGCTTGTAGTTGCTCTCTTTGGCAAGGAAGGCAGGTTTGGATGTGCACATCAGGTACTCCTAGGGATTTTAAAGGCTTTTCCCAACAGGCAGAGCTCTCTCTGGGTTCGAGCTGTTGAGCTGTCAGCGGGAATGCAAAGGCCAAGCTCTTAAGCTATTTGTCCTGGTGCCTTCAGTGTGTGAGCAGTCCCTGGTGCCGTTGCCTTTGGATCCTGACTCTGGGAGAGGGAAGGCTTAGGATGGTACCTAGAGCTGAGAAGGAGAGTGCTGAGAACAGCGTGTGTGCTGCTAGTTTGAGGGGTGCAGGTGAAGTTGTAGGCAGCAAGATCTTCCTCAGCTGGCACTGTTTTGAGCCCTGTTTTTGCCAGATGGTTTCAAGTTGGTGGGCGGAATCTGCGAGAGGGAAAAGATTTGTTTGGGCCATTTGTTTGGTCTGGCTCTTGGAGTGTGGTGTAAAGAAGAGTGTGCTCTTGGAAGGGGAAGATGAGGGCAACCTTTTTGTCCTGACACCGTTGATTTGAGTGCAGGGCCGTTTGCAAGTTGCCTCTGTCTGCCCTTGGGGTGGTTTCGAGCTGGGCCAGGTGCTGGGCCTTCTTTTGCAAGTCTGCAGCGCCGTCGTGTGGTTGTTTCCATGAGCGCTGACAGTGCCCGGCAAAAAGCGCTTGGCTGGCGCGGCCCCAGTCGTGTGGAAGCAGTTGGTGGAAGAGCTCCGCTGTGCATCCTGCCTCTTGGAGACATAAAAGGATGTAACCCTGCGCGTAGCGGGGAAGCAAGACGAATCTTTTCATTGTTGGCTGAGCAGTTTCTAAGCGGCAAAAGTAAAGGCAGTTTCAGCACGGCCTCTTTCTTTCAGAACCTTTTCTGTGCCATCATGAACATGCTCAACATGCCACTCGCACCCGCTGAACTGCATCAAAGGCCCTGGAGATAGGCACTTTCTTCAAGCTCTCTGTAGCATCCTACCCTCCACCTCTGGCGGATCCCAAAGCCCTTCCAAACATCCAGCAGCTGCACGCAGAGAACAAGTGCTAGAACAAGGCGCTGGCCTTCCTAGTCCTTTTAAAGTCTGTGAACTAGGCGAAACATTCCAGTGAGCAGCACTTTCCTTCGCAACTATATCTAGAGCATCATCACATTCTCTCCAAGTGGGTAAGTCCACCCTTGCAGCGCAGCGTTTGCAGCCACAGTTCGGACTGAGAGATAGGCCAGGTGAGAAAGCATTTCTTGACTATCCCTCTTCTCTGGAAGACTTGATACTCGCAGCGCGACCACGTCCACACACCTTCAGTGTGGCCAGGTTCAAGCAGCTAGAGCTCCCAGAGATGGGAGAGTCAGGAGAGAAGACGTTCCAAAAGTACCGTGTACTTACAGCAGCATTAAAACTGTGCACAGCAGTCTGCAGCACTGTAGACTGCGGCTTCTCCGACAGACGAGCCATCCCATTGTTGCCTCTCGCAGCCTGCTTGCTAGCTGCTCTCCTGAAGAAAAGAACTAGAAGAAAAAGCCAATGCTGGGCTGCACCTTCCCCTTGCCTTACGTAAAGCCACCTAAACTCCCCGCTGCACTCTCTACTTCCCCTCTCCTTGGAAGCGACCACTGTGTTTGCTGCATCTCGAAGCCTAAAGTTAAGCGCCAAAGTTTCCAAGGATGGTTGGAAGAGGGATAAGTAGTAGCACAAGGAAGTAGTTGTCGTTGAACTTCCTCCTTCTCAATGCTAACGTGAATTGGGCAGGCAGGCGAGTGCCAGCCATGCTCCTTTCTCAGTTTGTACGCTGCGGACACCAGCCCGGTGCTCTGCGCCTTCGTTCGGCCTCTTTAGTACCCATGTCGCGCTTTCATTGTGCCGGAGTCGAAGCGTCGTCTACTTCTCGCCCAGAGAGCACGGTACCGGCTGCGAAATGCCCCAGCCAACTGCTTCTGCTGACACGCGCCTGGTCTATGCACTTTCCCTCGCAGCGACATACAGCAGCACTTTCGGTCTTTCTTGTCGTCCAAATGTAAAGGGAAAGATTCTCTGCTATGTCCCGCCCAGAGAACAGTTTTAGGTCAACAAGCACGCCCAGAGCTTGCCCGCGACTCGTGGAAACTTGTGATTGCACACATTCCAGTGGCAGCCCTCTTTCCTTTACAGCCTGCAGAGCGCCGTCAGATCGTGGTGCTCTCTGCACCTGCCTTCTCCCTTTCAAGTACCACTGCGCAGAATATAGCCTTGCAGGAAGCAAAGGCGCGGATAGTCGTCTCGCAGAGAAGAACGTGCAAAGACGAAAAGATGTTCTTCTTTGCTCCTCCTCGTCGCCCAGATTGTGGTGCTGTACTGAAAGCCATGGCCAGCGAAAGGCTAATCCAGCAAGTGTTTCTCACCTGATGCATTTCGCTGAGGGAGAGCTGAGGAAAATCCTTGCACAGCACACTGCGGATGCGTGCAGTACACATGCTGAAGAGCGGCAAAACTCAAAGCCATCGCTGGGCTTCAGTTTTGTCCAGACCGCAGAAGGCGAAGAACGAAGCAGCTGGGCACCGCGTTAACGTACTCAGTGGACCGAATTTCAAATGTCCAGCCAAAAGCTGCTTCATAAGCAGATTCAGCTGAGAATGCTCTGGCTGCTTCACAAAGTAAGGCGCAGCCGTTTCCATTCATCACACTACCTGGCCAGAAGCAGTATCCTACACCTTCAATGCTGCAGCGTCCATGCAGCTGGAGCACACGCAGTAGGACGCGTCGAGATAGAAGGCGGTCTTCAAGTACCCCCTTCTCCAAGCAGCCTTGAAACTGAGCACAACACACTGCGGCTCGGGAGCTTCCTTCTCAGATAGACGTGCCGTCACGTTATTCACTCTCGCAGCTCCGTTGCCCACTTGCAGCAGCTGCTACCAAAGCAAAATGCTCCAGAAGTAAAAAGCACTGCCGGGCTGTACTTTCGCCTTGCCGCACGTGAAGCACCATAAACTGTCCGCTGTACTCTGTATTTCCCTTCTCCGCCGCATCTACCACTGTCATCTCTGCATCTCGAAGCATAAAGCTCGGCACAATTCTTCCCAGGGAAAGCTGGAAGAGAAATAGGTAGCAGCACAAGTAGCTGCAAGTGGAACTTTTGTTTTCAACTGCTAACGTGAATCCGCAAAGAAGCGAGCGGCAGCCACGCTTCTTCTTGCAGCCTGTGCGATGCGCACACCAGCTCGGTGCTCTGCGCCCTCATTCGTATGCTCTTCGTACCATGTCGCGCTTTTCATTCTGCCGGAGTCGAAGCGTCGTCTACTTCTCGCCTGAGAGCACGGTGCCGGCAGAGAAACGCTCCGGGCTTCTGCCTCTGCCGAAACACGCCTGGGCTATCCCTCTCAGCCTTAAGTAGCACAAAATGCTGTCTGCGTTGTGGTCTTAATCTTAAGGGAAAGATTCTCGGCTTCGGCTCGCACAGAGAACTTTGCTGGGACAATACATGTGTTTTATTATCCTTTCTCGCAAGAAGACTATGGTGCTTCTTTGGAACTGTTGGCCAGTGTAAGGCTAATCCAGCAAGTGCTTCTCTCCTGACACATTTCTCTGAGCGAGAGCTTCGGCGGACAGTTGGGCTCTGCGAAGCAGAAAGTCTGTGCTTGCACGTAGCGCTGAGGAGAATCTGTGCACAGCGCGCTCTGGATGCGTGCAGTACACACACTAAAGAGAGCCAAAGCTCAATGTCTCAGTTCTGTCCAGCGCCGGAAATTGAGAAGAACGCAGCCCCAGAGCTCTGGGCTGGAGTGTGCGATGGTTATGAGCTGTGCCGCTCTTCTGCGTGTCTACTGCACGCATCCATAGTGTACAGTGCAAGGATTTTCCTCAGCTCTCGCTCAGCGAAATGCATTAGAAGGGAAGCACATGCTAGATTAGCCATTCGTTAGCCCACGCTTTCAGTAGAGCACCACAATCTGGGCGACGAGGAAAAGCAAAGAAGAACATCTTTTCGTCTTTGCACGATCTTCTCTGCGAGACATCTCTCCACGTCTTTGCTTCCTGCAAGGCTGTAAGGTGCGCGGTGGTACTTGGAAGGGAGAAGGCAGGTGCAGAGAGCACCGCGATCTGACGGCGCTCTGCAGGCTGTAAAGGAAAGAAAGCTACCACTTGAATATGGTGCAAATACCAATTTCCACGCGTCGCGGGTAAGCTCCGGGTAAGCTTGGTGACCTAAAACTGGGCGCTGAGTGAGACGTAACCGAGAATCTTTCCCTTTGCATTCCGGCTCCACCGCAAACAGAATGTGATGCTACTTAGCGCTGCGAAGGAAAGTGCATAGCCCTGGTGTGTTTGGGAAGAATCAGCAGCCTGGAGCGTTTTTCTGGAGCCTTTCTCCGCTGGCACCGTGCTCTCTGGGCGAGAAGTAGACGACGCTTCGACTCCGGCAGAAAGAAAGAGCGACATGGTACGAAGAGCATTAAAGAATGAGGGCAGAGGGCCGAGCTGGTGTGTGCATCGCACAGGCTGCAAGAGGAAGCCTGGCTGTCACTCGCTTGTTTCCGGATTCACGTTAGCGTTTTAAAACAGAAAGTTCCACTTGCAGCTACTTGTGCTGCTACCTATTTCTCTTCCAGCTTTCCCTGGGAGGAATTGTGCCGAGCTTTATGCTTCGAGATGCAGAGATAACAGTGGTAGATGCGGCGGAGAATGGAAATACAGAGCACAGCGGACAGTTTATGGTGCTTTACGTGAGGCAAGGGAAAGCGCAGCCCGGCAGCGCTTTTTACTTCTGGAGCATTTTGCTTTGGTAGCAGCTGCTGCAAGTGGGCAACGGAACTGCGAGAGTGAATAACGTGACGGCACGTCTATCTGAGAAGGAAGCTCCCGAGCCGCAGTGTGTTGTGCTCAGTTTCAAGGCTGCTTGGAGGAGGGGGGTACTTGAAGACCGCCTTCTATCTCGACGCGTCCTACTGCGTGTGCTCCAGCTGCATGGACGCTGCAGCATTGAAGGTGTAGGATACTGCTTCTGGCCAGGTAGTGTGATGAATGGAAACGGCTGCGCCTTACTTTGTGAAGCAGCCAGAGCATTCTCAGCGGAATCTGCTTATGAAGCAGCTTTTGGCTGGACATTTGAAATTCGGTCCACTGAGTACGTTAACGCGGTGCCCAGTTGCTTCGTTCTTTGCCTTCTGCGGTCTGGACAAAACTGAAGCCCAGCGATGGCTTTGCGTTTTGGCGCTCTTCAGCGCGAACACTGCACGCATCCACAGTGTGCTGTGCACGGATTTTCCTCAGCTCGACGTACAATCATTTTCTTGCTGTTTCCAGAGTCTAAACTCTTCGTGAAACTCTCGCTCAGCGAGATGCGTCAGGAATGAGGCACTTGCTGGATGAGCTTTTCGCTAGCCAAGACTTTCAATACAGCACCACAATTCAGGCAAGAAGCAGGAGAAAGGAAGATCATCCTTTCGTCCTTCCACGTTCTTCTCTGCGAGATGACTATCGGTGTCTTTGCTTCCTGCAAGGCTGTAAGGGGTGCGGTGGTACTTAGAACTGAGAAGGCAGGTGCAGAGAGCACGGCGGTCTGACGGTGCTCTGCAGGCTGTAAAGGAAAGACGGCTACCACTTGAATGTGGTGCAAACACAAGTTTCCACGCGTCGCGGGTAAGCTCCGGGTAAGCTTGTTGACCTATAACTGTGCGAGACGGAGCTGAGACTCTTTCCCTTTACATTTGGACGACAAGAAAGACCGAAAGTGCTGCTGTATGTCGCTGCGAGGGAAAGTGCATAGACCAGGCGCGTGTCAGCAGAAGCAGTCGGCTGGGGCATTTCGCTGCCGGCACCGTGCTCTCTGGGCGAGAAGTAGACGACGCTTCGACTCCGGCACAATGAAAGCGCGACATGGGTACTAAAGAGGCCGAACGAAGGCGCAGAGCACCGGGCTGGTGTCCGCAGCGTACAAACTGAGAAAGGAGCATGGCTGGCACTCGCCTGCCTGCCCAATTCACGTTAGCATTGAGAAGGAGGAAGTTCAACGACAACTACTTCCTTGTGCTACTACTTATCCCTCTTCCAACCATCCCCAAAACCACTGGCACTTAACTTTAGGCTTCGAGATGCAGCAAACACAGTGGTCGCTTCCAAGGAGAGGGGAAGTAGAGAGTGCAGCGGGGAGTTTAGGTGGCTTTACGTAAGGCAAGGGGAAGGTGCAGCCCAGCATTGGCTTTTTCTTCTAGTTCTTTTCTTCAGGAGAGCAGCTAGCAAGCAGGCTGCGAGAGGCAACAATGGGATGGCTCGTCTGTCGGAGAAGCCGCAGTCTACAGTGCTGCAGACTGCTGTGCACAGTTTTAATGCTGCTGTAAGTACACGGTACTTTTGGAACGTCTTCTCTCCTGACTCTCCCATCTCTGGGAGCTCTAGCTGCTTGAACCTGGCCACACTGAAGGTGTGTGGACGTGGTCGCGCTGCGAGTATCAAGTCTTCCAGAGAAGAGGGATAGTCAAGAAATGCTTTCTCACCTGGCCTATCTCTCAGTCCGAACTGTGGCTGCAAACGCTGCGCTGCAAGGGTGGACTTACCCACTTGGAGAGAATGTGATGATGCTCTAGATATAGTTGCGAAGGAAAGTGCTGCTCACTGGAATGTTTCGCCTAGTTCACAGACTTTAAAAGGACTAGGAAGGCCAGCGCCTTGTTCTAGCACTTGTTCTCTGCGTGCAGCTGCTGGATGTTTGGAAGGGCTTTGGGATCCGCCAGAGGTGGAGGGTAGGATGCTACAGAGAGCTTGAAGAAAGTGCCTATCTCCAGGGCCTTTGATGCAGTTCAGCGGGTGCGAGTGGCATGTTGAGCATGTTCATGATGGCACAGAAAAGGTTCTGAAAGAAAGAGGCCGTGCTGAAACTGCCTTTACTTTTGCCGCTTAGAAACTGCTCAGCCAACAATGAAAAGATTCGTCTTGCTTCCCCGCTACGCGCAGGGTTACATCCTTTTATGTCTCCAAGAGGCAGCATGCACAGCGGAGCTCTTCCACCAACTGCTTCCACACGACTGGGGCCGCGCCAGCCAAGCGCTTTTTGCCGGGCACTGTCAGCGCTCATGGAAACAACCACACGACGGCGCTGCAGACTTGCAAAAGAAGGCCAAGCACCTGGCCCAGCTCGAAACCACCCCAAGGGCAGACAGAGGCAACTTGCAAACGGCCCTGCACTCAAATCAACGGTGTCAGGACAAAAAGGTTGCCCTCATCTTCCCCTTCCAAGAGCACACTCTTCTTTACACCACACTCCAAGAGCCAGACCAAACAAATGGCCCAAACAAATCTTTTCCCTCTCGCAGATTCCGCCCACCAACTTGAAACCATCTGGCAAAAACAGGGCTCAAAACAGTGCCAGCTGAGGAAGATCTTGCTGCCTACAACTTCACCTGCACCCCTCAAACTAGCAGCACACACGCTGTTCTCAGCACTCTCCTTCTCAGCTCTAGGTACCATCCTAAGCCTTCCCTCTCCCAGAGTCAGGATCCAAAGGCAACGGCACCAGGGACTGCTCACACACTGAAGGCACCAGGACAAATAGCTTAAGAGCTTGGCCTTTGCATTCCCGCTGACAGCTCAACAGCTCGAACCCAGAGAGAGCTCTGCCTGTTGGGAAAAGCCTTTAAAATCCCTAGGAGTACCTGATGTGCACATCCAAACCTGCCTTCCTTGCCAAAGAGAGCAACTACAAGCCCATCTCCAAAGAAACGGCATCCCCTCCTCCAAAATACAACACATCCAGCGACTGATCCGCCTCCAGTATTGAATATGTCCAACAATTGCCCCTACACGCACAGGGGCCAGAAGAGAAATGTCTTGCTGGACTATTCCTCCCCACAGTACCTTAACATCTGCTCCAGCAACACTGGCACTATGTCCTTGCCTTCCCAAGGAAAGGCACTCCGAGACTCTTGGCCTTGCCTTGTCTAGTTCTTCTTAAGGTACCCTTGCTCTGCTTCCTTTGCCTGCATCTGCCTTGCCTCGCACTGCCTACAACTTGCTGGCTTTGCTTTGCCCGGCCTACCACTCTTTCCCTTGCCTTCCATGCAGGCAAGGCGCTGCAAACCGAGTGCAGGCAATTGTGGGCAAGTCAAGGGAGAGGTAGGCAAGGCCAGAGCAGTGAGGGGAAAGCAAATGGAGTGGTAGACAAGAGAAGGTCCAGAAGTTAGAGGCAAGGCTGGCTGTAGGAAGGAAGGGCCACTGATGGGAAGGCCAGGCAGAAACAGGAAGGGCTCAGCAAGCCAAGGCCCTGGAGGAAAACAGTAGGCAGGTCATGTGCTGGGCATGGCCGTGCAAAGGAATGCAAGGCTCCAGAGGGCTAGCAGGGCAAGGCAAGGCAACTGTTGTGTTGCCAAGGCAAGGCCAGGCAAGGCAGGTGAGAAGTACATTCAAGGACTGCTGGTACACAAAAGTGGCCAGGACCAAGTGCTCTGTGTGGCCTTGATCCCGCGTCGGTCATCTCTCCTCTGTACCTAAAAGACTTGAGCTACCTGCTTTCCCTTGTATGCAAAAGAACTCTCTTTCTGGTCCCCGAGCTCAAGGGCAAAATGTGAATTGCCCCTCCAAGGTTCAAGACACGCAAGGATTGCTCCCAGACAAAGGCTGCCCACAGAGATGAGTGTGGCAACATGCGTCCTCCCCTGGTCTTCCTCTCATGGGATCCTGAAACACCGGAGATGCTTGAGAGCTTTGAGATTCCTCGGAGGAGCAGAAAGGGCAGGGCAAGGCCCAGAAATGTCATTGAAAAGGGGTGTTGAATTCCAGGTGGGGGAGGGGTGAGCAAGGTCATGCAAGGCAAGGGAGGGGTTCAAGGGCAAGGCAAGGCAAGTGGTGGCTTTGCGAGGCGAGGCAAGGCAATGAGGGTCCTAGAAGGAAAAGGAAAGGTGAGGCCAGACCTAGACGAATGTGAAAGGAAGTCAGGTGGGGGATGGGTGAGCAAGTCAGTGCAAGGCAGGGGAGAAAAGGCAGGTTGAGGGAAGGCTACAGAGGGGGCAGCAAGGAAATGCAAGGCATGGGGAAGCATGCGAGGAGTGGGTGCTGCCAGCCGGCGGGGATGGCAGGGGCGGGGCCACTGCAAGTAGCATGGTGGGGATGTGGAGGGGGTGTTAGTGTGCGGGAGGTGTGTGTGTGTGTGTGTGCAGTGGAGTGCAGGGTAAGTGCAGGTGTGTGTGTGCGTATACGGGGGTTTTGTGCCAGGTGCTGTGCCGGGGAGAGCCGTTCCACCGCAAGGAAGGTGTGGGAGTGAAAGGAGTAAGATAGATGTGTCTTTACAAAGAGACCGTGTGAATCTCTCCTTAGACAAGGCTAGGAATTTACAGGGGGGGAAGTAACAGAAGAAAGTATTCGTTCTAGAAACTGTTACTAATCAACAGAGACTGTTGCTCAGCCAAGGCCCTGCTAAATTCCTGAACCTAGAGCAAGGCAGCAAAGACTTCCCAGCATTAGGAATAGTTTGGTTTTCTTCCTTTTCCATTCCAAAAGGGGAGTGCATATTAGAGGGGGGCATAGAGTAGGCAGTTCCGGAAGTCTGTAATTCCCGAGTACCTCAGAGGGTGCTGTTGCCAGGAACTTAGCATCAGAAGGGGGCTGCTTCCCGCAATCATTTGAGAGACTCCATGGCAAAAGCCCCATGGCCTCTCCCTGGAGTTGAAGAATGTTACAGGACTCCTCTGTCTCCTTTTTGGTGGATGAAGAAACTCAGAAAGCCACACTTCTGCCAGAACTCTCCAAGATGCCCCCTTTGCTCCCCGTGACTCCATCACTGCCCAGGAAGCTGTCTTTTCTACCACAGCAGTTTGACATACAGTTAAAAGTCGTGTGGCAGAGAAAAAAGGCAAGAATTGGTTTCCAAGGGATGGCAAACAAGAGATACCAGAACCTTTGGCCCTACCAATATTAAAGCAACTCCATTAAGAGAGTTCTTGCACTTCCTGAGGATTGGCAGAAGCCTATCTCATGATGTATGTTGCTGGGGGTCTTTTTAGACTGGCAAAAGGAGCTGTTGAAGGTTGCTTGATCTGTGCTAAAGCCAACAGCCAAGTTACAAAGTAACTTGCTAGAGGAGGGAGGCCTTGGGCTGCATGGCCCTTCCAAAGATGCCAGGTGGATTTTCCGGAGATGCCCCAAGTGGCAAGGCTTAATATCTTCTGGTAATCGTATGTCAGCTAGCAAGGTGGCCAGAAGTATTTCCAACTACTTCAGTAATGACAGGATCAGTTCTTAAGGCATTTTTGGAACAAATCATTCCAAGATACAGCATTGTAGAAGCAATAGATTCAGATAGGGGAACTCATTTTGCAGGAAAGATCCTTCAAGGGGTTTTGGCTTCTTTAGGAACACAATGGAACCTCCATAGGCCCTGGCACCCCCAGAGCTCGGCTCGGGTAGAAAACAATGAAGAGAGAAATAAACACCTTTTGAAGCTGGTAATAGAAACCAAGATGCCATGGGTAGGGCTTTGGACATTGGCTTTGGTGAGAATGAGGGCCCAACCCAGAAGAGAGATTCAGTTATCTCCCTTTCAATCGTTGTTTGCAATTGCCCTCCTGGTAAGTCTCCACCCAGTGGGGGGGGTAGAGGCAAGTGATGCATTTTTAAAACCATCTGTGGCCAGGATCCTGCTTCTTGTGAAACCCCTTCAACAGGAAACTCAGCTGGCGCAAGCCCGGCCTTTGGACTTTGCTGCTTTTAACATCCAACCAGGAGATTGAGTCCTAGTTAAGGAGTAGAAAGAAGCGCCAGTGCTGGTGAAATGGCGTGGCCCATTCCAAGTGTCACTGACGACAGAAAACAGCCGTCAAGTAAGCTGAACACAGGTGAACCCGTCACTCTCGGGTCAAGGTCTCTGAAGCCTCAGAGATTTGCACATCTCAGCTGGAGGAGAAGGCCGGGAGGCCGTGACTGACACTCTGCAGGAGTGGGCCGGAGCAGTAGGCAGTGCTTCGACATCGGAAGAAGCCCCGCAGTCCTACCTTCAGACCGTCTGCTGAAATAGACTGTAAAGGCATCCCTCCTCTAGAATCTCCACTCACTTGGGGGCTAATACTTGTGGCCATTTTGTTACGTTAAGTGGTTTCTGTGTCTTCAATTGGCATAGGTGCTGCAGAAGACAACGGGAAAATTAGACTAGCTAATTAGATGACACTATTAAAACATTTTCCTTCCTAATTCTACTTTGATATGGTCAGCTGAGTTTAGGCCAGGAGTGGGAGAATCAATTTGCAGCCTTAGGAGAAGAAGTAGCAAAAGTTTTTAACCTTAGCAATTGCTGGCTCTGTGGAAGGCCAGGAGGATCTGAAGAGTGGCCATAGTTGGCTAGCCCAGCTGAACCTAAATGGTGGGTCAATGTGAGGGCCACAGTGGGATGGGATTTGGGGCCAAAGAAGGAAGTTCACGGCCACTTCATTCTTCTCCAACAGGCACTTATTGCCTAAATAGGATAGGGCGTGTCTTTGTAGGAAAAGGCAATTGTCAATTGACTTTCCCTCTGGGCTTGAACAACTGGGTTTGGACCCCCAATTGCCCTCCTTCCAATTGTTCCAAATATCAAGGCAAATGCAATCAAATACCTGTTCGGCTCACTAACAGTAGCTGCGTAAGGCGTTCTTATCACACTTACCAAAAATATTTGGAAGCCTGTAAAGCAATGGGGAGGGACAAGGGGTTTTTTTGACCACCTGTTTTTGAGCAGTCCCCACAAAAATTCCACAAGTAGAAGACATGTTGTTTGTGATTATCAGTGGGAATGGCCACACCGGATTGGAACTCAAAGCCTTTTAGTGAGTTCTGCTCCAAATCCAACCAAGCAGCTTGCAGATGTAAATGTAGGTGGGAACCCTGTGCGGGAGCTTGGAAATGCAAATGCTGGGACCCTTATGGTGGGGCAACTCTTGTTGGAGGACCGTTAGGCCCGGGAATCCTGCTGTATTTTGAGCCACCAATTGATGACCATGGGTAGGTTCCTTTGCTAATGGAACACGGGCTTTGAAAGGACAGTATTGGATTTGTGGCCAACATGCTTAGCTCAGGTTACCTCCAAACTGGTCAGGGATATGGTATATTTAGTAGACTGTTGTTCTTTTTGCTACTACAAGTTCTGGGAAATCGCTTAGGAATCAAAATCTGTGATGATTTAATTAGAGAAAAGCAGTCAGCTGATGCAGCCCTGGCTGGAGGGAGCACCCCAAAACGGGGAAATGATGAACGGCCAACAGAACAAGTTACCCAACACGATGGACCAGCCCCTTGGAAACCTAAGGAATTAATCCCAGATGCCTGGGAACCCATTTATCATTTGAAGGAGATAATTAGGTTACAAGCTGTCTCGGAAATAATTACCAACCAGCCAGCCACAGCGCTTGACCTTTTTGCTGAGCAACCCACTTAAATGAGGAAAGCGGTAATTCAACATTGGATGGTATTAGATTATCTGTTGGCAGAAGAAGGAGGAGTTTGTGGGAAATTAAATGACTCGAGCTGCTGTTTGCAAGCAGATGACAGCGGAAAAGTGGTCAAACAAATAACAAAGGAAATAACGTCAGCTCGTGGACCTGTCCAAATGTTGAAAGGATGGGGATGGGACATATTTTCATAGTTAACTGGCCAGCTATGGGCTAAATGAATACGATTTCTCCTCTTATATGCTATTGCAATTCTCATCTTTTTACCATGCGTGACACCATGCTGGCTGCAGCTCTTTCAGCAGGTGCTCAAGGGGATGCCGCTAGCAGCCATGCCTACCTGATCCAGAAATGACTACAAAAGGACAGAAAAGAATGTCACTGCAAATAATAGCAAAACCCAAGAAGACTCCAGAAGAAAAAATTAAATCCATGGTAATTAAGGTTTGTAAAGACAAATACAGAGCAAATAAAAAGAGGAGGGATTAAAAGGAATGAGATGGATGAGTCTTTACAAAGAGACCGTGTGAATCGGCCTGTAGACAAGGCTAGGAAGTTATGGCTAGTGAAGTAACAGAAGAAACTAGGAGTTCTCTAGAACTGTTACTAATCATCAGAGACTGTTGATTAATCAAGGCCGTGTTAAATTCCTGAACCTAGAGCAAGGCAACAAAGACTTAAGAGCATTAGGAATGGGGTTCTTTTCTTTCTTCTCGATGCCAAGAGGGGGGTGCATATTAGAGGGGGGCGCATAGAGTAGGCAGTTCCGGAAGTCTGTATCTCCCGAATACCTCAGCCAGTGGGGAAAAGGAAGAGGGTGCTGTGGCCGGGAACTTGGCATCAAAAGGGGGCTGCATCCCGCAACCGTTTGACAGACGCCATGGGAAAAGCCCCATGGACTCTCCCTGTAGTCGAAGAATGTTGCAGGACTCCTCTGTCTCCTTTTCGGATATAAACCTCAGGCATCGTGGATTAATTTTCCCTAACGGCAGCGACCTGCCGCGTGGTCTCCGTGCTCCTCTCCAGCCCCCCGGGACGTGTAAAATAGTTCCCAGCGGCTCCCACCGCGCGTTGCAGACGGCTGCGCGGCCCCGGGGCTGCCCGCAGTGCTCCCCTGCCCCGCCAGGGCTGCCCGCGGGCTGCGGAGCCGCCTCGCCACCGGCGCGGCCAGGGCCGGGGCCCTTCTCGACAGCAGCCGAGGGGCTGCGGAGCGGGCGGCTGCCGGACGATCAGCTATTTTATGCCGCGCGGTGCTGCCGCCTCCATCTAGCTCTCCATCGCGCCGCCGCCCGCCGCCCGCCTGGCGCGCTCACGCTCGGCCGCGCTCGCCGCCCGCCCAGCCTCGCCGGAAGCTCTCCCGCCCGGGCTGTGCCCCGGCTCCGCCGGCAGCTCGGCAGGGCCCGGCCGCACGCGTGCTGCGTGGCTCGGAGCAGCCGCGTTGCGCCGCAGGCGACGGGGAAGGCGGGGCGGGCCGGCGCCATCGTGGTAGCGCGAGGAGAGGAGCGCCCGGGCGGGGCGGCGAGCGGCGCGGCGGTGAGCGCTTCTGCTTCCTGTCGCTCGGCGGCCGCCCACGGCAGGTGCCGTGTGAGCCCGCGGAGCGGCGGGGCCGGCCGGGCGGTGCGCGGCGAGGCTTTCGGCCAGCGGCGGCCACAGCGAGAGGCTGCTGGCACTGCCCGTGCCGGTGGAGAGAGCGGGGATCCGAGGCCGGCCTTCCCCGGGCGACGAGGGGAGGCCGCCTTTGCCGCGCTGCCCTCCGTGCAGCATGTGGCCGATTCCGGCGAACCCGGGGTCTCCTCAGCGGCGCGGGCGGGAGGGAGTGGGGAGCGCGCTCGGTGCCGTGCCGGCCGCTCCCGGCCAGCGCTGCGCTGCGCCGAGGCGTTTTCCCGCCCGTCCTGGGAAGGACATAAGCGACACCGTAGTTGGAGCTTAGCTGTCAGGGGGAACAACTTCTCTCTGTGAAAAACGAAGTTCACTCTCCTGTGAGAATTTAAAGGGGTTTAGTATAAAGACAATAAGAGACACATCAAATAAAGCAACGGGGTAACAGCCAGTTGCCTTGGCGCTCTGCCAAGAGCACACCTGATGCCAGAGGTCAGTCCTTTTTATACCGTTTTTACTGTCTGTTCTTTATTCATATTAAAACTTTTCCTGGAGCTGTTCTGCATGGCCACTCCTTGGTTCCGCCTTTTTAGAGCGTGCCTAGTCTTCTGCCTTGTGGTTTTATTTCTCTTGATTCTTGGGGTTGGGCCCGCTAGGCAAGAGTCGATGGTAGGGTGGATTTCTTAATTCTCCAGACAGTCAGGGCTGATTGCAGCTTTGGGCCTCTTCGTCTCTCCGGGCAGAGTGGTGATAAAATCTCCCGGACTCTCCTGGCCGCCTGTTCTCCGGGCGGAGTAGCCTTTGGGCCCTTTTGCTCCCTAGACAAAGTGTTGATTAGCAGCTTTTCGGGCCTCATCCTCTGTTCGTTTGGAGGTTATCTTACGTGCTCACACTTGCTAACATTCTTGCTAAAAAGAGAGAAAACTACATCCACACAGCAGAAAGCATTTCTAACGTTATATAATATCTACTTTATACTTTGCGAGAAGCTAATATAATATATGTTTATAACAATCCCCCCTTTTCTATTTTATAAATCATTTGGCTTGAGCAATAATTCTTTTTTCTTGGCTTCTAATGTCTGTTCGTTCTTTTCACAGATCAATTTGGCTTCTTCAAGAGGGTCTTTTATATCACTTTGTCTTTTTAATACCATAATTTTTTGTGCTGTTCCAGACATAGCCAACTTTGGGTCAGTAGGCATTGCCACAACTTGCATGCCTTGAACTATGCTGGTGATTAGCCGAATAAAGCAGGGGATCAAGCAAGGGAGAAATATTAGACTAGCTGTAGCACATAAGAGGAAGAAACCTAGCTTCTTCCACCATTCTTTCCCCAATATGCCATCCCACCAGTTAGCAGACATCATTGATTCCCATTTTTGGACTGGTACATGGGCTATTTTTCTGATTTGGTTGGCCATATCTAGAACGGCATCCCCATTGTCATCAATTTTTAAACAACAGTCCGATGTATTGAACTTCCTGCACACACCGCCTTCTTCGGCCAGTAAATAGTCTAAAGCCAGCCTATTTTGATGTATTGCAGCTCTGGTTTGGCGTTGCTGGCTGACTATTAATTCCATAGCCCCAGCTGTTTCATTGGTTATGATTTCTACAAGAGCTTGGAGTCTGATGATACGATTCAGCATGTAAATTGGGGTCTGATATCCCCAGCTTCCATCTTGTGCTTAGGTAGCTGGCCCATCTGTTTCTAATATTCGTTCAGGGGGCCATTCCTCATCTTTCCATTTTTGGAATCCTCCAATTAAATCTCTTTTCTTTCTTTTGAAGTCTTCATAGAGAGGTATACCTAATTGATCTCCCACTGGTTCTGGGAAAAGGAAAAACCCTGGTTGAATGATTCTTAGTGTACAACTCCCTTTCCAATGTGAAGGGAGTCTTGGGGATGCCCTTTTCCCACATATCCAAAAGAAGCCATCTGGTGCTTTCCAATAATCACCTTCTTGTTGATTTATATTCTCCCCAAATTTGGCTATTTCTGGGATTCCAAAATAAGGATTTTTCCTCGTGTCATTACACTGAAAGAGTCCAACTTCATGATCATATACACAGTCTTTTCCTTTTTTCTGGGCTCAATACCAAGTTGGTTTTTCTGGGACCCACCACCTTGAAGTTTTGTTACTCACTTTATAGCTTTTACAGGGAGTGTTTCCTACTTCATTAAGAAAGTTTATCCCAGTTCGCCAGAGGCATTCTTCCCCTATCACTGTTGAACTTAAAATCCACCCCTCAGGTCGGTTCCCCCCTCTTATATTTGTCCGGTTCCATTTAAGGAGTTCTACCGGGCCTACGCTGCTACCTTTCCGTGGCCATTCTTCTGTCATTAAAGCTCCTCCACAGACCCAACAGTTGGTTATGTTAAGTTCTTTACCTATCCTCTCCCCCAATTCCACAAACAGGTTTTTTCCTAACCTTGGGGTTTTTTCCTCTTTGTTGTTTGAGCTTTGCATACAGGTCCTGGCGTGGTGAGGTGAATATAGGGCGAGGTTGCTGTGCTGGCTTTGTATCTTTACTTACCACTTGCTCTTTTACCAAATCTTGGACTGTTCCCCTGGTGGCAGCTGTGGAGCAAATCTATTTTTCTCCTTTTGGACAATTGCTTCTTAGTCTGTTTCCACTTGTTCCTAAATTTTCTGTAATCCAATATTTTTCTCCTTTATGCATGCAAATACCTAATTTGGATGAGTCATAACAGTGACTGTTGGTATGGGTATGAGTAATAAGAAAGAAGCCCCGGTGTCTTTCCATGTAGAGCTTTCGATAGCATTTGTAACATGGTCTTGCCGGTGTCCCAAAAGGGACCAGGAGAAGTGACAAAAGAAGGAATAACAGAGGTCCGGCATGGCTTATACTCCCACCTCCCTTGCCTATGAGGTTGCAACCCATAGCAGGTGTATTGGATCTTCTCGGTGGCGAGTACAGTGGCCGACCCGGTCTTGCCCTCTATTTCCTTGTCACTTCCTTTGTAGCTTTTAGGCAAATTTCTTTTGGCACCTTTTTAACTGTAGTATCTTATCATATCTTAGGTGTTTCCCATTCAACAGGCACTAGTAATTCCCATCTGCAGAGCAAAGTTATTGCTTTTGTTGCTTATGATTTTGTCTGGATAGGGGGTCGATTTTGTGCTTGACACCCTTTACAACTAGGGTGTCGACGGTGTGAAATGCCAATTTCCCTCTAGATTAATTACTTATATTTGACGTGGTTGGCATGCCCCGTGTTAGAATGATTCAAACAGGGTATATGATGTGGCACTGATGGAAGTTGTGATTCTCCCCCTTCTTAATACAAATCACAGGCTAGAATCAGAACATGAGAGTTCCCTGTTTGATCCAGTCCCAACCCTTCCTGTTTGAAGTGAGAATATTCTTCTCCACGATGTCCCAGAATTTGTCCAGGGGCCACTGATATAAATTTGGCTTTTACTTCTCAGTTAGGTGTGATTCTTTGCATATCCCTTGGATTATTTAGATTGTTCTAGCTCATTGCCACCTGGTCTCCGTTTAAGAATCAATTTGGTATCACCTGGTTTGGATATTACAGTCCACTCTTCAGGTTCTTTTACAGGTCCTTTGATTCTGCTGGCATGGATCTACCCTCGTTCCTTGGTCTGGATTGCGGCCTCAGTCATCAGCAGTACCTGAAAAGGACCCTCCCATTGTGGAGTCAAAGATTGTTCTTTCCATGTTTTTACTAGTACCCATTCCCCTGAATGGATATTATGAATTTTGAACTCCAAAGCTGTGGTTTGAGGGATCATTCCTTTCAGCCGCAAATTTTCAAGTGTTCTGGCAATTGCGGTGACATATTTTTTGACACTTACTTCTCCTACTTCATAAGTGGCTGTTTCATGTTGAGCAGTAAGGAAGGGTAATCCGAACATCATCTCATAAGGAGACACTCCCAGGTCTGACCTGGGCTGTGTTCGGCCTCTCAACAGAGCCAAAGGTAAGCATTTTACCCATGACATTTGAGTTTCAATCATTAATTTTGTTAAAGTTTTTTTCAAAGTCTGGTTCACTCTTTCTACTTGGCCTGAACTTTTGTGGGTGCCAGGGGGTATGTAATTCCCATTTTATTCCCAAGGCTTGAGTTATTTGTTGTAAGACTTTGGATGTAAAATGTGTTCTTCTACCTGAGTTTATTTTATTAACCATTCCATATCTGGGAATAATTTGTTCCAGAAGGGTTTTGCATACTATGTTAGCTGTAGCTCTAGTAGCAGGAACTGCTTCTACCCAACAAGTTAGGTGGTCTGCTATTACTAATAGGAACTTCCATCTCTGTACTTGAGGAAGTTTAGTGAAATCTACTTGGATACTTTGGAATGGTCGCAGAGCTAACTCACGGCCTCCTAATGTTGTTTTTCTCATTATTTTCCTAGTCACTCTTTGGCAAGTTCTACAGTTCCCAGTTATTTGTTTTGCTACCCCAAAGATTCCAATACACCCATAATTTTTTAGAAAATGATCACACAAGCTAGCTTGAGTACCCCAATGAGTTTTTTGATGCATATCTTCTAATATTCTCTTAGTGAGTGGCTTATTAAGTAACTGTCTCCCATCAGGAAGTTTCCGTTTTCCAGATTGATCTTGTTCTCCCCCTATCTTAAATAATTCTTTTTCTTCTTCTTTACTAAATTTGGGGATTTCCAATTCTCCCCTTTCTGGGGTCAGGATTAACAGAATTGGTTCAGTCCCATTTTCTGCTGCATCTTTGGCTTCTTGGTCTGCTAGGTTATTCCCTCTTATTTCCGGGGTCATCCCTTCTTGGTGTCCTTTGATATGCACTACGGCTATTTCTTCAGGCAATTTTAATGCTTCCAACACTTCTGAAATCAGGCCTTCATGTATCAGTTCTTTCCCCTTTGAATTTAGTAAACCCCTTTCTTCCCAGATCTTTCCAAAGGTATGTACTTTGAATCAGTATAGACGGTCCCCTTTTTGTGTGCTAAATGCTCCAGTGCTCTCTTTAGAGCGTATAATTCACAAGACTGCGCCGACCAATTTGAAGGTAGTTTTCCTTTTTCGATGGCCTGCATATTTATCCCATCGACTAAGGCATATCTTGACATTCTTTTTCCTTGCAAGCATCTGGATGAACCATCCACATATATTCTTTCCTCTTCTAAGAGGGCTTGTTCAGCTAGATCTTCTCGAACTTTTGTTTGGTATTGAGTAATTTCTAAGCAATCATGTGCCAGGTCATCTTTTGGTTCTCCATACAGGAATTGGGCCGGATTGAGGCTTTTGCTTGCTTCTATAGTTAGATCATTACTGTCAATCAGAATTGCTTCATATTTTAATAGCCTGGAGTCTGTTAACCATTTTTCAGCTTTTTGATTTAGCACATTTCGGACCGCATGGGGTGTGTATACAATCAGTTTACTTCCAAAGGTGAGCTTACGGCTCTCCTCCACCAAAATAGCGGTAGCTGCTATGGCTTGAATGCATACTGGCCAGCCACGGCTTACTGGGTCCAATAGTTTAGCTAAATAAGCTATTGGTCTTCTCACCCCTCCCCATTCCTGGACTAATACACCATGAGCTACTCCATTTTCTGCATTCACATATAAATGAAAGGGTTTTTCTAGTGAGGGTAAGCTTAGGGCTGGTACCGAGGCTAGTTTCAACTTCAGTTTTTCTAATTTATTATCATCATCATCTTTGGTCCATTGTATATTGTCTCCCCCTGTTAATTTTTCATATAAAAATTTTACTGCTTGTGTATATCTTCCAATCCATAATCTGCAATATCCCAGTAGCCCCAGCAGTCTCCTAACCTCCTTTTTTGAAGAGGGAGGAGGGAGGGATAAAATCCCTGTAATTGTTTCAGGACTTAGTTGTCAGCTACCTTTGCTTATCAGGTGGCCGAGATATTTTACTTCTGATTCCACAAACTGTAATTTCCTTTTTGATGCCTTTAGTCCCTTTTTCCCAAGAAAATTTAGAAGCTTTATGGTAGCTCCTTTAACTTTCATTTCATCTTCTCCTGATATTAGAAGGTCATCTCCATATTGGATAAATTGTATTCCTGGGGGAGTGGGGAAGGTTTGTAGTATTTCTCCCAAGGCTTGCCCAAATAAATTTGGGGCCTCACAATAGCCCTGTGGCAGTTTAGTCCACCTCAACTGGTTCTTTTTCCCTGTGTTTGGATCTTCCCATTCAAAGGCAAAAATATTTCGGCTTTCCTCTGCCAGTGGGCAGGCCCAAAAGGCATTTTTAAGATCTACCACACTAAACCACTGATGTTGAGGTGGAATTTTGCTTAAAAGAGTGCAGGGATTAGGAACCATAGGGTAGCAGGCCCGTGTTCTTTTGTTTACTTCTCTTAAATCTTGCACTAATTTATAATTTCCATCAGATTTCTTTACTGGGAGAATAGGGCTATTATGAGGGGATTTACAAGGTTCTAGTGTCCCATCCTTTATTAATTCTTCTATCACTGGTTTTAAGCCTTTTCTCCCTTCTAAAGATATAGGGTACTGATGTACACAAATGGGACCTTCTCCTTTTTCAATTGTGACCCTTATGGGGTCAAGATCTAGTCCACCCCTAATCCCTTCCCTAGCCCAAACCTCTCTGTTAATTTTGCTTTCATCTTCTTGGCTAAGTTTAAACACTTTGGCCGTCATTTTCCCTTCTTCTGGTATGACTCCAATCCCCAGTTGGATTTGTAAATCCCTTCCCAATAAATTGCTGCCAGCCTCAGGAGCTAACAAAGCATCCCCTATCCCTATTTTTGTTTCCCCTTCAATAACCACATCTTTAATGACAGGGACCTTAAATCCTTCCCCCTTTGCTCCTGTTACTTTTACCATATCATTACTTACATCCCACCCTTTTGGAATATTCATCACACAAGTCTTTTCTGCCCCAGTGTCAACTATAAATTCCAATACTTCCTCTTCGGGGCCTACTTTTAAAGTTATCAAAGGCTCCAGATGGTATTTATCCCCCCAAAAATAGAGCCCATGATTTCCCTATTTTTCTTCTGTGCGTGTCTCTTGAAATCTTTTCAGATCCCTCCTCAGGTGGGGGCATTCTCTTTGATAATGCCCTTCTTCCTTGCAATAGAAACAGGCATCCCTGGGTTGTTCTTGGAATCTTGATTGTGCTGAGGTTTTATTTTTCTCTTTTCCACCATTTCTGAATCTGGAATGTTTAGGAGTGTTACCTGAGGGCTTTAGATTTTTTTTGGAAGGTACTCTCTCGCATAGTGGCTATCATGATCTTTGCTCCCACTTTGGCTTTTTCTTCATCCCTCCGGACATATATATCTTTTGAGCTTCCCTTACTAGGTCTTGTAATGGTTTCTCATACCAATCTTCTATTTTTTCCAATTTTTTTCTAATATCTGGCCAGGCATGAGTGACAAAGTGAACTCTTAGCAGGGCTTGCCCTGCTAGGGACTCCGGGTCTCTCCCAGAATATTGTTTCATATTCTTTCGGAGCCTCTCCAGCCACTCAGTCAGGGTTTCTTCCTTCCCTTGCTGCCCCTCAAAGGCCTTTCTGACATTTTGTCCTCAGAGTGCCCCCTCTTTTATTCCCTTGATTATCAAATTACAATAATCATTCATATGTCCCCTCCTAGCTTCATCATTTTCGTTCCAGTTAGGAGGTGTAATGGGCATTTTCTGATCCCCGGGTGGACCTTGTTGGTTTTCTTTTCCCCAAATTTTTATTCCAGCAATTCTAATCATTTCTCTTTCTTCTTGGGAGAATATTATTTTCATTATTGATTGCATTTCTTCCCAAGTGAAAATGTTGGGACCTAAGAACTGGTCCAACATTTCAGCTGTACCTATGGGGTCTTCTAATAATCCTTTAATTTCTTTTTTGAAATTCCTAACCTCTGTAGAGGTTAGAGGAGCACTCACAAAGCCGCTTCCCCCTCCTCCCCTAGGTACTTCTCTTAACGGAAAGAAATGAATTTCTCGGCTTCCCTCTGTTTGTTTAGCAATGGAGGGCTTGTTGGGCTGCCTCGGAGCCTTAATGGCACCTCCTGTATTCTGGGATGGTGCTCCTTCGTTAAGAAGAGGGTTGATTTGGGAAGAAAGCACCGAACTCCCCTGGGGAGGAGGGGCAGATTCAAAGTCTGGCGCTGAAGCTGAATATTCTGTGGTGCAGAGGGTGGGGGTGGGGTATGGCAGTGAAGCCAGATATTCCGGAGCACAGGAGGCGGGCACCAGGGCTAAAGGCGGGTTTCTCAAGGCAGGAGAGGTAGGGGCTGAAGCCGGGACGTGTGACCTTTCCCTTGATGCAATTGAGGGTGCTGGGATTCCCGAGATATATGGGAAGGGTGGGATCCCCGGCATGGGCGGGGGCAGGGCTCCCCCCCAGCTCCATTGGGGCGGGAGGGCTGCCGGGGGAAAGGCCCCCGGTGCGGGCGGAGGGGGGGCTGGCGGGGGAAGCCCCGGAGCCAGGGGGAGGAGGGCAGCTTCTGGTGCTGGCGGCGGAGGCAATACTTCTAAAGGGTCTCAGCCTTTTTTCTCTTCTGTTTGCTTTTCCTCTGCGGTTTCTGATATTTTGAAGACTTTGGTTCCCAGAGGTTTTGTAATTCCTGTCCAGCAAGAAGCATATTCTCTCTCCTCAGGGTGAGATGGCTCTTTTGAATTTACAAATACATTTAGAGCCTGGCAAATCCATGCCTCATCAGACCCGTATTTTGGCCAGTACACATGATCAGATCTGATTTCCTTTTTTACCCACTCTTTCATGCAGAATTGAATCATTTTTACTTTCTCTTTTCCTTTTGTAGAAGGATCAGTTTCCCAGTTTGCGAGTTTGACCCCGAGGGGACTGTCTCGGGGTATATCCTCTGGCACCCTTTTATAATTTGAACTTAATTTACTAGGTTGTTGTCCCATTTTTCCAGGAGTTCTCTATTACTCAAAATACCAATTTATCCCCCCCTTTGAAATACTAATTCATTCCTTTAAAACACCAATCTTCACTGCTGTAAAATACTACCCACCCTTTCACAGTACAAAAAACACCAAAAAATTTATTAGAGCCCACCTTCCCCAAAAACAAAGTTAACTTCGAATTACACAGTTTTTCATTCACACATTCACTCTTTTTTAATATTTGTTCACTCACTCATTCCTACTCACAACAGAATAATAAGGTACCTCTTTCAAGTCACTTGTTAGTATCCACCCATGGGTATGATATAATCCTCAGGATTCTGGGTGCTCTTGGATTTCCCTCAACCCAGCATTGCTAGCATCCAAACCCCAACCTCTCTTGGGGTACTTTTAGGCCCTGGGTGCTCTTGGGGTTTTCCTCAACCCAGCATATGGGGGGGTAGCTCCCACTTTGCAACCCCTTCTCTGGGACCCCGTCCCAGTCACCCCCGGAGATTCTTTCACTCCGCTTATCTCTCGCTTTGTCTCCTCGCTGGCCGCTGTTCTCGTGAACAAGACGGAACGGCAGCACTCAGAGACTGCCACACTCGCTTCGCAGATCTGGGGGCAACCAGCCCACGTCTCATTCACACACGCTCATCTCCCGTAACCACCCCCTTTTTCTTTGGACAATACTTCCCAGTCCTGTTTCTTTTCCAGTGTCTGTGGGATTTTTGTCGAGAGCGCTCTCTTTCATTTGCTTTATTTTTGTGTCTTTCTTGTCCTCCGGGTGTTGCCCTGCTGCCACCAAATCACGCCAGAGGATGCTAAGCAAAGGTCCTGCCAACTTGGGCGGGAGGCGCCTTACCCTTGCTTCTTGAATCCTCCCACGCTTTTCAGAGGCGAGGTGTAGCTCCGGGACGAGCCCTTAATTGTGAAAAACGAGGTTCACTCTCCTGTGAGAATTTAAAGGGTTTAATATAAAGACAATAAGAGACACATCAAATAAAGCAACGGGGTAATGGCCGGGTGCCTTGGTGCTCTGCCAAGAGCACACCTGATGCCAGAGGTGAGTCCTTTTTATACCATTTTTACTGTCTGTTCTTTATTCATATTAAAACTTTTCCTGGAGCTGTTCTGCATGGCCATTCCTTGGTTCCGCCTTTTTAGAGCATGCGTAGTCTTCTGCCTTGTGGTTTTATTTCTCTTGATTCTTGGGGTTGGGCCCGCTAGGCAAGAGTCGATGGTAGGGTGGATTTCTTAATTCTCCAGACAGTCAGGGCTGATTGCAGCTTTGGGCCTCTTCGTCTCTCCGGGCAGAGTGGTGATAACAGCTCTTGGACTCTCCTGGCCGCCTGTTCTCCGGGCGGAGTAGCATTTGGGCCCTTTTGCTCCCTAGACAAAGTGTTGATTAGCAGCTTTTCGGGCCTCTTCCTCTGTTCGTTTGGAGGTTATCTTACATGCTCACACTTGTTAACATTCTTGCTAAAAAGAGAGAAAACTACATCCACACAGCAAAAAGCATTTCTAACATTATATAATATCTACTTTATACTTTGCGAGAAGCCAATATAATATATGTTTATAACACCTCCATTGGCGACCTCCTTTTCCCTCTGATTCAGCTACCTTGTGGTAGGTGCGATGGTGCTGAAGAAGGGTGGCGGCTTGGCACAGTTGCTGTCACAGGTGGATCTTTGAGTGGCATGTGTGAGGGTAGGAGGGTACGGCACCCATAGCTGAAGGCAAAAAAGGTCAGGGCATGTCATCAGCCGCAGTCGTGCTAAGTTGTTCATCTATGCAAACTGCTTGCCGAGTTGTTCCTTTCTTAGGTAATGGGGGCTTGTATCAACCAGAACTGCAAATGGTCAGTATTTGCAGAGAAGGTTACTTGGACTGTTGTTGAAGTGAGTGTAGCAGTTTCTATGGCATTCTGCAAAAAAAGTGACAGGTCTCCCTGTGTTCCCCAGTTCTTAACAAAGATGAAGTTAACAAACCCCTGAAAAGAGGTTTTGCAAAACTTCAGGGATATTTTCCTACTAGTACTGTAGAGACAACCATAGTCACCTTGTCTTTCCAAAAGTGAAGGTTCCCTATTTTTGTCCAAGAGCATCAAGTGCTTTTGATCAGCGTTTGTGTGCATGCATTAGCCTCGTTCTTGCTCTTCCTTGGAGAACTTTTACAATACTCACATGATCTGTGTAGGCTGCAGACTGCAGTGGTGAACTTCAAGGCTTCCAGCAGAAGGGAGATGCTGTCCACGTTTTGGATTCTCCTTAGCCTGAACCTTCAATGTCCAATAACGCAGCGTTTGGTGCTCGAGGCACTGACTCTGGCGTGCCCCTGGTCAGAGACAGTCCAGCTGCGTTACCTCCACGCGTCGCTGAAGCGACTTCGGGATCAGGAAAAGAGCTTGCTGGGCTAGCTAGCTGGCTTCTTTGCAGAGGGAAACACGGCAGGAGCCGTTGATGTCGGCTCACGTTAGCTCAGAGACAAAGGAAGAGAGGGGCTGTTCAGGTCTGGCTTCTAACAGGTTTAATGCGATAGGATGAGGATGAGGTCGGATTGATGGGAATCCGCTCCTCGGAGCCTTGTCCTCAGTTTTATAGGGAATTTGAAAACCCCCTGTAACTATTCCTGAAAAGACCTGCCTTGCTAAATTAGTGCCTTTTAAGTCTTGTGTCCCCAGGATAGAACAACAAACTCACAAAGATAACAGCAGTGGATCTACAGGACTTCTGCAGGCCTTCTGGACTGCAGACATCTCTGACCAAAGGCCACAGATGACGTGTACCCTGATCCTGCCGAACGCCCGTCCGCCCTGGACTCAGCTTCAAGGTTTGATTGATACTGGTGCTGATGTAACTATCATCTCCTTCTCTGCGTGGCCTCCCTCATGGCCTTTACCCCCAGTGGGATCGGCCATCACAGGATGAGGATGAACCACACAGAGCTATTGAAGCGAACGGCCTGTGACGGTGAAGGACTCAGAGGGGCACACAGCTACAATTAGGCCTTATGTTACTACCACTTCCCTTAACCTTTGGGGACGGGATGTGTTGGCAGCCTGGGGCATACGGATCGGGACAAATTTTTAGCAGGGGTCACTGTGCGCAAAGGTGCACAGTATCCTACACTGCCTTTGCAGTGGTTGATTAACACACCAATCCGAGTCAGACTCTGCTTAGTTAGTTGAATTAAGGGCTGTTATCATGGCTTTTCAACGATTCTCACAGGAACCTTTGAATTTGGTTACTGAAGCCGACTAGCAAAAGCTCGTATACAATTAATCACCTTACGGTACCACAAAATTCAAAGAATCCTGTTCTTCTGAATCACTTTCTCTCATTGCAATCTGCAGGCAAGAGACAACTGCCCTGGGCAAAAGTCTGGGTGTGGAATTTACTCACTAACCAGTGGGAAGGCCTGCGGGAACTTATGGTTTGGGGTCGTGGCTATGCTTGCGTTTCTACAGATACTGGGGTACGGTGGCTAGCTGCAAAATGTGTTCGCCCTGCCCTACGGCACCAGAGGCAGAACAGGCAACCTCCAAATGATGACCAGAACACCAACCATCCAAGTGGCCACCAGAATGTAGATCATCAGCCATCAGACTCTTCTGATGATGACCAAGATGTTGACCATCAGGCAGATGGTCCTTCTACAAGCAGAGACTGGGATGGTCCTTCCACAAGCAGAGACTGAACTTTAAATTTCTTGTTATGGAGTCAGATCGTTAAAGCCTTAAGGACATATTTAGAATTAATAACTGATGTAAATTTCTATTTAGGATTAATAGTGGAGTTGTTATCTTATCAAACAAAAAGGGGGAATTGTAGATACCAAAATGCTGCTAGCGAGGATTTTCTTGCTATTTTCTAAGTCTGTGAGAGACTTTTCTCTCTCACAGAAGAGGTAGCAGAGTATGTAAACAACCAAGCCACCTGCAACCTTGAAAAGTCTGGTTTATGGTCTAGTAGAAAAATATTTTGACAATGGATGGTTTAGGATTTTAGCCAATCACCCCAAGGGGGGGGGCTGATCCTTTGTCCAATTAGACTATGAAGAAAAAAGTCTGTAAAAGAGTTTGTGAAATAATTAAATGAATAAATCTTGGTGCACAATTCCTGCCTGCTGGATCTTCTCTCCTCCTCCTCCCTATGGCTGCGGGACACAGTGATACACCCTAGGGCCCAGGCCTGCGGTAATAGACCACAATTACAAGTGAACTGCAACACAAGCAGCTAACACATTCCTCCTGTGATAAATGAGTGAACGATAAATTTTGTCTTTCGCATCTATCACTTTAACATTTAGAAGTGAGAATGTACTATGTAGAAATAGTGTTAAGGTAAAATATAGGTAAGTAAAAACAAGACTAGAGTAAATTGTAACTTCGAATGAGTGGTAACATGTTGGGAAACGTAGGAAGAAACACATGATAATAAATGTCCTTTAAGTTGAGAAATTACAGAGGTGGAAACCAAGACATCTTCAAGAAACAAAGAAGATAAACCGCATGCATCCCAGGAAGTCTGTTATCTCATCAAAACTCACACCTCCCAAAGAACCCATCAACTACAAATTAGGTTGGAGACTGAGGAGGCACCGGAGGGGGGTGCCTGCCTTCAATTCTGGAGCTACTCAGAGGACCGAGGTGGCAGTGTGCTGGCGTGTGCTGGCGCAAGGGGGCAGAGACGGAGGGGGGAAAGTTGAGTGAAGTGTAAATGACTTTCTGGGCTTAAGGACTATGTTTAAAGAAGTACTAAAGTTCACAGTAAAATGAATGGAGCCACGCCTCTAGCAATATTGCTAAGTGCTCCTGCACTGTGATATGCCTTTGTTCTACTAATAAATGCTCAATATTATGCTGCTGAAAATTCCGCTTGGGAATTCATCTTTCTCACTTCTTCCCTTAAAATCAGTTCTAAGAATTTAGTGTGAAATACATTTAGGCTTGGTCCACATTATTTTTAGTTCAAATAAACACATCTAAATTTTTTCCATCTTTCCCATTAAAGGATTTTGGTTTTGGCTCATTCTTTCAGCATTTTGCCAGCAATCTGCTCAATGCTCTTTCCTTAGGAATGAAAGCTGTAGCCTGATATTACAAAGTGTTTGGTGAAACCTTTACCATGACTCTCAAGTCGCAACATGCCAGATAATCACTGGTTTTCAAAGCTGCTTGAAGATAGAAGGAAAGCGTCAAAGGTTTATGCATGAATCAGCATCCCCTTGTCACAACGTCATGCTGCAGTGATCCTTGCAGAGCTCTAAGACTGGATTTAAAGGAGAAAAGCTCAATACTGGCTCCTGAGCCAGGAGGATGAAACATCCAAGATTGTACATATATTACTTCTGTGCTAAAACTACTGTATGAAAACGTCTTACCATTATGGCAGTTTTATAGTACTCCATAGGAGACATCTCTTTAAATGACTCTAATATCCTTTCAGTGCTAAAATTGAGAAGGGGGTTGATCCATAGTTAACTCATGTAAACACGAGTGAACTACTAAGAGACAGCAAATGTTAATCACAAAACCTAAGCAGCAGGATTCGCCTTAATCTTGTCAAGATAAGAGGAACAGGATCTTTTGAAAACCGGCACAGAGATCGCTGCATCAGCCACCGAAGAACTGCGCATGCTCCAGAAAGAAAGGTAAAAAGTGCATTGTGACAAAGACTACTGATCTTCATCAGAAAGACCCTCGAGGAAGAAGAGGAGCCTTCCTCAGTGCGCCCATCAGCGTACACAGCGCATGCATGGCACGTATGCTAATGATATTAATGACTTCCGAGAAGTAATTTCTAGAACCACTCCTATCCCAAGAATTGTGATGAATGTTCATAAATTTTACACATAATGCTGGACTGTATGGAGTGCTCTGTGTGTGTGTGTTAGGAGGAGTGATCCCCCATGCACCCAGCGCCGAATAAAGCAAATACCCGCTTCTCTGACTCTGAAGCATCTCTAGGCCTGGTTTTGGGCAATTCAAAATAGGTGAATACACATTACAACTACAGCTGAAGTTGTTGCGTAGGCAGATTGAAGAGGAAAGGATTTCATCTTCATCACTCTCCTTCTTTCTTGTTTTGACAGAATTAAGAACTTGTAAAAAATCTGATATCACTGATGCTCACCACTCTTCCAATTAGACTACGCTCACTTAGGCAACGAAGTCCAGAGCTTCGGATATCTCCCGCTTCTGCCCTAGGAATTGCTTCCAGTGCTGTACCTTTGCTCCAGCTGCGAAACCAAACCAGCAGAACCAAGGAAGTTCTCTCTGAATGAACCATTGCTCTTGAAGGCTACAACGGTAGTCATGGCAGTGAACACTGCTCTTCACTGGGCCATTCCTCTGAAAAAAAACCCATGCACCACCTCTCAACCTAAACCGTTAAGCCTCCTGCTGATGCTGACTGACAAAGCGTCCAACTGCACTTAGATTCCAACAGCTACTTCCAATGACCTGTCAACAGAGCTTTGCAGACTTGAAACAGAGCAACAAACTAAAGGGGCTATGTTTCATGGCTGTTTTTCAAACATCATTGACTTATGTCCCTTTGCCAGCTTAAGTGAAGGTGGCCCATCCACCTTGGTCAAAATCAGCAGAATTTTGGCCCAATTTGTTGTTACGCAACACATCATGACACAATCTCTTGGTGTTGATGCAAAATTCCCACTGAAGTGCATGTCGTTACATGACTTAAGGCTACCTACTCACAGAGTGTCCACTCCACTGCCACACCCATTTTCTGGCCACCTTGAAATGACTGAGCTGTCTTACTGTTCCCAACATTCCTCAGGGGTACGTGACCACCATAGCCTCCCTTCTGAAGTTTAGGAACCTAAGTAGTACTAGCAATAGCAGTTTATCCAAAATCCATTTGCTCCATCAACAAACTCCAAGCAAGCGCTGAGAATTAGTTTCAAGACTTCTACATATATTTACAGGGAGCTTTTTGTTTGCTTGTTTGTTTTTAAAGCAGATGGAGTAGTGCGATGTTTCCCTGAGGCTACCAGGGCTGCGAGGCAGGCAGGCAGAGCCCTGGCATGGGTGGCACAGGGGACCCCGGGCGCTGACGGCTGCCACCAGCGCAGGCCAGCTCGGAACTGGCAGGCAGGGCTGCACCCCGCGTCTGCCACAACAGCTGCAGCTTCTGCAGCCTGAAACACAGCTGGCTCAGGGGTTCAAATTAAGAGCCAAAACCTTTTGCTGCTCAATTTGGGGCAGAGAAAGGTCATCACTTCTAGCATGGCATAAGCCTGCCACTACATTTCTGTGAAGGAAAATCACCTTGTTAGAGTGAAACTCCTGAGTAAAATACTGAAGCGCTTTCAGATTCGTATTATCTGACATTTCTGTGACCTTCTTTTATACCTGCATTGTTTCCTACTGCTGGTTTTGGGCACAAGTTCTGTGTACACTATTCTGGAAACAAAAAAATAACCCAAAACCAACACCCACTCCTCCCCCACCATCACTCCTTCCCCAGCCCCAAGCCTAACAAAACCAGCCTGCAGAATGTGCAGGATTTCAAATGAGAACAAGCATAGATGGGACATCAAAAGATGGATTCTCCTTAGACATTTGTGCATGCAGTGCTCTGCAATCAACTCCTAAATTCTACTCCTCGTACACCAAATATTTGTCTTGGGAACTCCTTGTTCTCCATTCCAACCCTTCTGAGAGGGTAATCGAGGAGTTACTCTACATATTTTAAGCACATGTTGCACTAGTCAAATCCAATGCACAGCATTACTTGACTAACTGAGGCGGTGGCAAGGTCAATTAAGACCTGTTCATGTCTTAATTTGGAGCTCTTCCAACTGCTTGAAAAGTGAAGCCTTGGACGTTGAAGGTTCAGACTAAGGAGAATCCAAAATGTGGATAGCATCTCCCTTCTGCTGGAAGCCTTGAAGTTCACCACTGCAGTCTGCAGCCTACACAGATCATGTGAGTATTGTAAAAGTTCTCCAAGGAAGAGCAAGAACGAGGCTAATGCATGCACACAAACGCTGATCAAAAGCACTTGATGCTCTTGGACAAAAATAGGGAACCTTCACTTTTGGAAAGACAAGGTGACTATGGTTGTCTCTACAGTACTAGTAGGAAAATATCCCTGAAGTTTTGCAAAACCTCTTTTCAGGGGTTTGTTAACTTCATCTTTGTTAAGAACTGGGGAACACAGGGAGACCTGTCACTTTTTTTGCAGAATGCCATAGAAACTGCTACACTCACTTCAACAACAGTCCAAGTAACCTTCTCTGCAAATACTGACCATTTGCAGTTCTGGTTGATACAAGCCCCCATTACCTAAGAAAGGAACAACTCGGCAAGCAGTTTGCATAGATGAACAACTCAGCACGACTGCGGCTGATGACATGCCCTGACCTTTTTTGCCTTCAGCTATGGGTGCCGTACCCTCCTACCCTCACACATGCCACTCAAAGCTCCTTGCGTGGAGCTCTCGCACCACCTATGACAGCAACTGTGCCAAGCCGCCACCCTTCTTCAGCACCATCGCACCTACCACAAGGTAGCTGAATCAGAGGGAAAAGGAGGTCGCCAATGGAGGGAAGTTGTACCCCCTGACAGCTAAGCTCCAACTACGGTGTCGCTTATGTCCTTCCCAGGACGGGCGGGAAAACGCCTCGGCGCAGCGCAGCGCTGGCCGGGAGCGGCCGGCACGGCACCGAGCGCGCTCCCCACTTCCCTCCCGCCCGCGCCGCTGCGGAGACCCCGGGTTCGCCGGAATCGGCCACATGCTGCACGGAGGGCAGCGCGGCAAAGGCGGCCTCCCCTCGTCGCCCGGGGAAGGCCGGCCTCGGATCCCCGCTCTCTCCACCGGCACGGGCAGTGCCAGCAGCCTCTCGCTGTGGCCGCCGCTGGCCGAAAGCCTCGCCGCGCACCGCCCGGCCGGCCCCGCCGCTCCGCGGGGTCACACGGCACCTGCCGTGGGCGGCCGCCGAGCGACAGGAAGCAGAAGCGCTCACCGCCGCGCCGCTCGCCGCCCCGCCCGGGCGCTCCTCTCCTCGCGCTACCACGATGGCGCCGGCCCGCCCCGCCTTCCCCGTCGCCTGCGGCGCAACGCGGCTGCTCCGAGCCACGCAGCACGCGTGCGGCCGGGCCCTGCCGAGCTGCCGGCGGAGCCGGGGCACAGCCCGGGCGGGAGAGCTTCCGGCGAGGCTAGGCGGGCGGCGAGCGCGGCCGAGCGTGAGCGCGCCAGGCGGGCGGCGGGCGGCGGCGCGATGGAGAGCTAGATGGAGGCGGCAGCACCGCGCGGCATAAAATAGCTGATCGTCCGGCAGCCGCCCGCTCCGCAGCCCCTCGGCTGCTGTCGAGAAGGGCCCCAGCCCTGGCCGCGCCGGTGGCGAGGCGGCTCCGCAGCCCGCGGGCAGCCCTGGCGGGGCAGGGGAGCACTGCGGGCAGCCCCGGGGCCGCGCAGCCGTCTGCAACGCGCGGTGGGAGCCGCTGGGAACTATTTTACACGTCCCGGGGGGCTGGAGAGGAGCACGGAGACCACGCGGCAGGTCGCTGCCGTTAGGGAAAATTAATCCACGATGCCTGAGGTTTATATCCGAAAAGGAGACAGAGGAGTCCTGCAACATTCTTCGACTACAGGGAGAGTCCATGGGGCTTTTCCCATGGCGTCTGTCAAACGGTTGCGGGATGCAGCCCCCTTTTGATGCCAAGTTCCCGGCCACAGCACCCTCTTCCTTTTCCCCACTGGCTGAGGTATTCGGGAGATACAGACTTCCGGAACTGCCTACTCTATGCGCCCCCCTCTAATATGCACCCCCCTCTTGGCATCGAGAAGAAAGAAAAGAACCCCATTCCTAATGCTCTTAAGTCTTTGTTGCCTTGCTCTAGGTTCAGGAATTTAACACGGCCTTGATTAATCAACAGTCTCTGATGATTAGTAACAGTTCTAGAGAACTCCTAGTTTCTTCTGTTACTTCACTAGCCATAACTTCCTAGCCTTGTCTACAGGCCGATTCACACGGTCTCTTTGTAAAGACTCATCCATCTCATTCCTTTTAATCCCTCCTCTTTTTATTTGCTCTGTATTTGCCTTTACAAACCTTAATTACCATGGATTTAATTTTTTCTTCTGGAGTCTTCTTGGGTTTTGCTATTATTTGCAGTGACATCCTTTTCTGTCCTTTTGTAGTCATTTCTGGATCTGGTAGGCATGGCTGCTAGCGGCATCCCCTTGAGCACCTGCTGAAAGAGCTGCAGCCAGCATGGTGTCACGCATGGTAAAAAGATGAGAGTTGCTATAGCATATAAGAGGAGAAATCGTATTCATTTAGCCCAGAGCTGGCCAGTTAACCATGAAAACATGTCCCATCCCCATCCTTTCAACATTTGGACAGGTCCACGAGCTGACGTTATTTCCTTTGTTATTTGTTTGACCACTTTTCCGCTGTCATCTGCTTGCAAACAGCAGCTCGAGTCATTTAATTTCCCACAAACTCCTCCTTCTTCTGCTAACAGATAATCTAATACCATCCAATGTTGAATTACCGCTTTCCTCATTTAAGTGGGTTGCTCAGCAAAAAGGTCAAGCGCTGTGGCTGGCTGGTTGGTAATTATTTCTGAGACAGCTTGTAACCTAATTATCTCCTTCAAATGATAAATGGGTTCCCAGGCATCTGGGATTAATTCCTTAGGTTTCCAAGGGGCTGGTCCATCGTGTTGGGTAACTTGTTCTGTTGGCCGTTCATCATTTCCCCGTTTTGGGGTGCTCCCTCCAGCCAGGGCTGCATCAGCTGACTGCTTTTCTCTAATTAAATCATCACAGATTTTGATTCCTAAGCGATTTCCCAGAACTTGTAGTAGCAAAAAGAACAACAGTCTACTAAATATACCATATCCCTGACCAGTTTGGAGGTAACCTGAGCTAAGCATGTTGGCCACAAATCCAATACTGTCCTTTCAAAGCCCGTGTTCCATTAGCAAAGGAACCTACCCATGGTCATCAATTGGTGGCTCAAAATACAGCAGGATTCCCGGGCCTAACGGTCCTCCAACAAGAGTTGCCCCACCATAAGGGTCCCAGCATTTGCATTTCCAAGCTCCCGCACAGGGTTCCCACCTACATTTACATCTGCAAGCTGCTTGGTTGGATTTGGAGCAGAACTCACTAAAAGGCTTTGAGTTCCAATCCGGTGTGGCCATTCCCACTGATAATCACAAACAACATGTCTTCTACTTGTGGAATTTTTGTGGGGACTGCTCAAAAACAGGTGGTCAAAAAAACCCCTTGTCCCTCCCCATTGCTTTACAGGCTTCCAAATATTTTTGGTAAGTGTGATAAGAACGCCTTACGCAGCTACTGTTAGTGAGCCGAACAGGTATTTGATTGCATTTGCCTTGATATTTGGAACAATTGGAAGGAGGGCAATTGGGGGTCCAAACCCAGTTGTTCAAGCCCAGAGGGAAAGTCAATTGACAATTGCCTTTTCCTACAAAGACACGCCCTATCCTATTTAGGCAATAAGTGCCTGTTGGAGAAGAATGAAGTGGCCATGAACTTCCTTCTTTGGCCCCAAATCCCATCCCACTGTGGCCCTCACATTGACCCACCATTTAGGTTCAGCTGGGCTAGCCAACTATGGCCACTCTTCAGATCCTCCTGGCCTTCCACAGAGCCAGCAATTGCTAAGGTTAAAAACTTTTGCTACTTCTTCTCCTAAGGCTGCAAATTGATTCTCCCACTCCTGGCCTAAACTCAGCTGACCATATCAAAGTAGAATTAGGAAGGAAAATGTTTTAATAGTGTCATCTAATTAGCTAGTCTAATTTTCCCGTTGTCTTCTGCAGCACCTATGCCAATTGAAGACACAGAAACCACTTAACGTAACAAAATGGCCACAAGTATTAGCCCCCAAGTGAGTGGAGATTCTAGAGGAGGGATGCCTTTACAGTCTATTTCAGCAGACGGTCTGAAGGTAGGACTGCGGGGCTTCTTCCGATGTCGAAGCACTGCCTACTGCTCCGGCCCACTCCTGCAGAGTGTCAGTCACGGCCTCCCGGCCTTCTCCTCCAGCTGAGATGTGCAAATCTCTGAGGCTTCAGAGACCTTGACCCGAGAGTGACGGGTTCACCTGTGTTCAGCTTACTTGACGGCTGTTTCTGTCGTCAGTGACACTTGGAATAGGCCACACCATTTCACCAGCACTGGCGCTTCTTTCTACTCCTTAACTAGGACTCAATCTCCTGGTTGGATGTTAAAAGCAGCAAAGTCCAAAGGCCGGGCTTGCGCCAGCTGAGCTTCCTGTTGAAGGGGTTTCACAAGAAGCAGGATCCTGGCCACAGATGGTTTTAAAAATGCATCACTTGCCTCTACCCCCCCACTAGGTGGAGACTTACCAGGGCAATTGCAAACAACGATTGAAAGGGAGATAACTGAATCTCTCTTCTGGGTTGGGCCCTCATTCTCACCAAAGCCAATGTCCAAAGCCCTACCCATGGCATCTTGGTTTCTATTACCAGCTTCAAAAGGTGTTTATTTCTCTCTTCATTGTTTTCTACCCGAGCCGAGCTCTGGGGGTGCCAGGGCCTATGGAGGTTCCATTGTGTTCCTAAAGAAGCCAAAACCCCTTGAAGGATCTTTCCTGCAAAATGCGTTCCCCTATCTGAATCTATTGCTTCTACAATGCTGTATCTTGGAATGATTTGTTCCAAAAATGCCTTAAGAACTGATCCTGTCATTACTGAAGTAGTTGGAAATACTTCTGGCCACCTTGCTAGCTGACATACGATTACCAGAAGATATTAAGCCTTGCCACTTGGGGCATCTCCGGAAAATCCACCTGGCATCTTTGGAAGGGCCATGCAGCCCAAGGCCTCCCTCCTCTAGCAAGTTACTTTGTAACTTGGCTGTTGGCTTTAGCACAGATCAAGCAACCTTCAACAGCTCCTTTTGCCAGTCTAAAAAGACCCCCAGCAACATACATCATGAGATAGGCTTCTGCCAATCCTCAGGAAGTGCAAGGACTCTCTTAATGGAGTTGCTTTAATATTGGTAGGGCCAAAGGTTCTGGTATCTCTTGTTTGCCATCCCTTGGAAACCAATTCTTGCCTTTTTTCTCTGCCACACGACTTTTAACTGTATGTCAAACTGCTGTGGTAGAAAAGACAGCTTCCTGGGCAGTGATGGAGTCACGGGGAGCAAAGGGGGCATCTTGGAGAGTTCTGGCAGAAGTGTGGCTTTCTGAGTTTCTTCATCCACCAAAAAGGAGACAGAGGAGTCCTGTAACATTCTTCAACTCCAGGGAGAGGCCATGGGGCTTTTGCCATGGAGTCTCTCAAATGATTGCGGGATGCAGCCCCCTTCTGATGCTAAGTTCCTGGCAACAGCACCCTCTGAGGTACTCGGGAATTACAGACTTCCGGAACTGCCTACTCTATGCCCCCCTCTAATATGCACTCCCCTTTTGGAATGGAAAAGGAAGAAAACCAAACTATTCCTAATGCTAGGAAGTCTTTGCTGCCTTGCTCTAGGTTCAGGAATTTAGCAGGGCCTTGGCTGAGCAACAGTCTCTGTTGATTAGTAACAGTTTCTAGAACGAATACTTTCTTCTGTTACTTCCCCCCCTGTAAATTCCTAGCCTTGTCTAAGGAGAGATTCACACGGTCTCTTTGTAAAGACACATCTCTCTTACTCCTTTCACTCCCACACCTTCCTTGCGGTGGAACGGCTCTCCCCGGCACAGCACCTGGCACAAAACCCCCGTATACGCACACACACACCTGCACTTACCCTGCACTCCACTGCACACACACACACACACACACCTCCCGCACACTAACACCCCCTCCACATCCCCACAATGCTACTTGCAGTGGCCCCGCCCCTGCCATCCCCACCGGCTGGCAGCACCCACTCCTCGCATGCTTCCCCATGCCTTGCATTTCCTTGCTGCCCCCTCTGTAGCCTTCCCTCAACCTGCCTTTTCTCCCCTGCCTTGCACTGACTTGCTCACCCATCCCCCACCTGACTTCCTTTCACATTCGTCTAGGTCTGGCCTCATCTTTCCTTTTCCTTCTAGGACCCTCATTGCCTTGCCTCGCCTCGCAAAGCCACCACTTGCCTTGCCTTGCCCTTGAACCCCTCCCTTGCCTTGCATGACCTTGCTCACCCCTCCCCCACCTGGAATTCAACACCCCTTTTCAATGACATTTCTGGGCCTTGCCCTGCCCTTTCTGCTCCTCCCAGGAATCTCAAAGCTCTCAAGCATCTCCGGTGTTTCAGGATCCCATGAGAGGAAGACCAGGGGAGGACGCATGTTGCCACACTCATCTCTGTGGGCAGCCTTTGTCTGGGAGCAATCCTTGCGTGTCTTGAACCTTGGAGGGGCAATTCACATTTTGCCCTTGAGCTCGGGGACCAGAAAGAGAGTTCTTTTGCATACAAGGGAAAGCAGGTAGCTCAAGTCTTTTAGGTACAGAGGAGAGATGACCCACGCGGGATCAAGGCCACACAGAGCACTTGGTCCTGGCCACTTTTGTGCACCAGCAGTCCTTGAATGTACTTCTCACCTGCCTTGCCTGGCCTTGCCTTGGCAACACAACAGTTGCCTTGCCTTGCCCTGCTAGCCCTCTGGAGCCTTGCATTCCTTTGCACGGCCATGCCCAGCACATGACCTGTCTACTGCTTTCCTCCAAGGCCTTGGCTTGCTGAGCCCTTCCTGTTTCTGCCTGGCCTTCCCATCAGTGGCCCTTCCTTCCTACAGCCAGCCTTGCCTCTAACTTCTGGACCTTCTCTTGTCTACCACTCCATTTGCTTTCCCCTCACTGCTCTGGCCTTGCCTACCTCTCCCTTGACTTGCCCACAATTGCCTGCACTCGGTTTGCAGCGCCTTGCCTGCATGGAAGGCAAGGGAAAGAGTGGTAGGCCGGGCAAAGCAAAGCCAGCAAGTTGTAGGCAGTGCGAGGCAAGGCAGACGCAGGCAAAGGAAGCAGAGCAAGGGTACCTTAAGAAGAACTAGACAAGGCAAAGCCAAGAGACTCGGAGTGCCTTTCCTTGGGAAGGCAAGGACATAGTGCCAGTGTTGCTAGGGCAGATGTTAAGGTACCGTGGGGGGGAATAGTCCAGCAAGACATTTCTCTTCTGGCCCCTGTGCGTGTAGGGGCAATTGTTGGACATATTCAATACTGGAGGTGGATCAGTCGCTGGATGTGTTGTATTTTGGAGGAGGGGATGCCATTTCTTTGGAGATGGGCTTGTAGTTGCTCTCTTTGGCAAGGAAGGCAGGTTTGGATGTGCACATCAGGTACTCCTAGGGATTTTAAAGGCTTTTCCCAACAGGCAGAGCTCTCTCTGGGTTCGAGCTGTTGAGCTGTCAGTGGGAATGCAAAGGCCAAGCTCTTAAGCTATTTGTCCTGGTGCCTTCAGTGTGTGAGCAGTCCCTGGTGCCGTTGCCTTTGGATCCTGATTCTGGGAGAGGGAAGGCTTAGGATGGTACCTAGAGCTGAGAAGGAGAGTGCTGAGAACAGCATGTGTGCTGCTAGTTTGAGGGGTGCAGGTGAAGTTGTAGGCAGCAAGATCTTCCTCAGCTGGCACTGTTTTGAGCCCTGTTTTTGCCAGATGGTTTCAAGTTGGTGGGCGGAATCTGCGAGAGGGAAAAGATTTGTTTGGGCCATTTGTTTGGTCTGGCTCTTGGAGTGTGGTGTAAAGAAGAGTGTGCTCTTGGAAGGGGAAGATGAGGGCAACCTTTTTGTCCTGACACCGTTGATTTGAGTGCAGGGCCGTTTGCAAGTTGCCTCTGTCTGCCCTTGGGGTGGTTTCGAGCTGGGCCAGGTGCTTGGCCTTCTTTTGCAAGTCTGCAGCGCCGTCGTGTGGTTGTTTCCATGAGCGCTGACAGTGCCCGGCAAAAAGCGCTTGGCTGGCGCGGCCCCAGTCGTGTGGAAGCAGTTGGTGGAAGAGCTCCGCTGTGCATCCTGCCTCTTGGAGACATAAAAGGATGTAACCCTGCGCGTAGCGGGGAAGCAAGACGAATCTTTTCATTGTTGGCTGAGCAGTTTCTAAGTCGCAAAAGTAAAGGCAGTTTCAGCACGGCCTCTTTCTTTCAGAACCTTTTCTGTGCCATCATGAACATGCTCAACATGCCACTCGCACCCGCTGAACTGCATCAAAGGCCCTGGAGATAGGCGCTTTCTTCAAGCTCTCTGTAGCATCCTACCCTCCACCTCTGGCGGATCCCAAAGCCCTTCCAAACATCCAGCAGCTGCACACAGAGAACAAGTGCTAGAACAAGGCGCTGGCCTTCCTAGTCCTTTTAAAGTCTGTGAACTAGGCGAAACATTCCAGTGAGCAGCACTTTCCTTCGCAACTATATCTAGAGCATCATCACATTCTCTCCAAGTGGGTAAGTCCACCCTTGCAGCGCAGCGTTTGCAGCCACAGTTCGGACTGAGAGATAGGCCAGGTGAGAAAGCATTTCTTGACTATCCCTCTTCTCTGGAAGACTTGATACTCGCAGCGCGACCACGTCCACACACCTTCAGTGTGGCCAGGTTCAAGCAGCTAGAGCTCCCAGAGATGGGAGAGTCAGGAGAGAAGACGTTCCAAAAGTACCGTGTACTTACAGCAGCATTAAAACTGTGCACAGCAGTCTGCAGCACTGTAGACTGCGGCTTCTCCGACAGACGAGCCATCCCATTGTTGCCTCTCGCAGCCTGCTTGCTAGCTGCTCTCCTGAAGAAAAGAACTAGAAGAAAAAGCCAATGCTGGGCTGCACCTTCCCCTTGCCTTACGTAAAGCCACCTAAACTCCCCGCTGCACTCTCTACTTCCCCTCTCCTTGGAAGCGACCACTGTGTTTGCTGCATCTCGAAGCCTAAAGTTAAGCGCCAGTGGTTTTGGGGATGGTTGGAAGAGGGATAAGTAGTAGCACAAGGAAGTAGTTGTCGTTGAACTTCCTCCTTCTCAATGCTAACGTGAATTGGGCAGGCAGGCGAGTGCTAGCCATGCTCCTTTCTCAGTTTGTACGCTGCGGACACGAGTCCGGTGCTCTGCGCCCTCATTCGGCCTCTTTAGTACCCATGTCGCGCTTTCATTGTGCCGGAGTCGAAGCGTCGTCTACTTCTCGCCCAGAGAGCACGGTGCCGGAAGAGAAATGCCCCAGCCGACTGCTTCTGCCGACACACGCCTGGTCTATGCACTTTCCCTCGCAGCGACATACAGCAGCACTTTCGGTCTTTCTTGTCGTCCAAATGTAAAGGGAAAGATTCTCTGCTATGTCCCGCCCAGAGAACAGTTTTAGGTCAACCAGCACGCCTAGAGCTTGCCCTCGACGCGTGGAAACTTGTGTTTGCACCACATTCAAGTGGTAGCCGTCTTTCCTTTACAGGCTGCAGAACGCCGTCAGATCGCGGTGCTCTCTGCACCTGCCTTCTCAGTTCCAATACCGCCGCGCACAATACAGCTTTGCAGGAAGCAAACACGCGGATAGTCATGTCGCTCAGAAGAACGTGCCAGGACGAAAAGATGTTCTTCCTTTCTCCTCGTCGCCCAGATTGTGGTGCTGTATTAAAAGCCTTGGCCAGCGAAAGGCTAATCCAGCAAGTGTTTCTCACCTGATGCATTTCGCTGAGGGAGAGCTGAGGAAAATCCTTGCACAGCACACTGCGGATGCGTGCAGTACACATGCTGAAGAGAGCCACAGCTAAAAGCAATCGCTGGGCTTCAGTTCTGTCCAGACGGCAGAAGGCGAAGAACGAAGCAGCTGGGCACCGCGTTAACGTACTCAGTGGACCGAATTTCAAATGTCCAGCCAAGAGCTGCTTCACAAGCAGATTCAGCTGAGAATGCTCTGGCTGGTTCACAAAGTAAGGCGCAGCCGTTGCACTCTATCACACTATCAGGCCAGAAGAAGTTTCTTACACCTTCAATGCTGCAGAGTCCATGCAGCTGGAGCACACGCAGTAGGACGCGTCCAGATAGACGGCGTTCTTCAAGTACCCCCCTCCTCCAAGCAGCCTTGAAACTGAGCACAACACACTGCGGCTCGGGAGCTTCCTTCTCAGATAGACGTGCCGTCACGTTATTCACTCTCGCAGCTCCGTTGCCCACTAGCAGCAGGTGCTACCAAAGCAAAATGCTCCAGAAGTAAAAAGCACTGCTGAGCAAACCTTTTCCTTTGCCTCACGTAAAGCACTGTAAACTGTCCGCTGCACTCTTTATTTCCATTCTCCGCTGCATCTACCACTGTCATCTCTGCATCTCGAAGCATAAAGCTCGGCACAATTCTTCCCAGGGAAAGCTGGAAGAGAAATAGGTAGCAGCACAAGTAGCTGCAAGTGGAACTTTTGTTTTCAACTGCTAACGTGAATCCGCAAAGAAGCGAGCGGCAGCCACGCTTCTTCTTGCAGCCTGTGCGATGCGCACACCAGCTCGGTGCTCTGCGCCCTCATTCGTATGCTCTTCGTACCATGTCGCGCTTTTCATTCTGCCGGAGTCGAAGCGTCGTCTACTTCTCGCCCGGAGAGCACGGTGCCGGAAGAGAAATGCCCCAGCCGACTGCCCTTCCGAAACACACCAGGGCTATGCACTTTTCTCGCAGCGACATACAGCAGCACTTTCGGTCTTTTCTTGTCGTCCAAATGTAAAGGGAAAGATTCTCAGCAATGTCGGGCACAGAGAACAGTTTTAGGTCAACAAGCACGCCCAGAGCTTGCCCGCGACTCGTGGAAACTTGTGTTTGCACACATTCCAGTGGCAGCCCTCTTTCCTTTACAGCCTGCAGAGCGCCGTCAGATCGCGGTGCTCTCTGCACCTGCCTTCTCCCTTCCAAGTACCACTGCGCACAATACAGCCTTGCAGGAAGCAAAGGCGCGGATAGTCGTCTCGCAGAGAAGAACGTGCAAAGACGAAAAGATGTTCTTCTTTGCTCCTCCTCGTCGCCCAGATTGTGGTGCTGTATTAAAAGCCTTGGCCAGCGAAAGGCTAATCCAGCAAGTGTTTCTCACCTGATGCATTTCGCTGAGGGAGAGCTGAGGAAAATCCGTGCACAGCACACTGTGGATGCGTGCAGTGCTCTCGCTGAAGAGCGCCAAAACGCAAAGCCATCGCTGGGCTTCAGTTTTGTCCAGACCGCAGAAGGCAAAGAACGAAGCAACTGGGCACCGCGTTAACGTACTCAGTGGACCGAATTTCAAATGTCCAGCCAAAAGCTGCTTCATAAGCAGATTCAGCTGAGAATGCTCTGGCTGCTTCACAAAGTAAGGCGCAGCCGTTTCCATTCATCACACTACCTGGCCAGAAGCAGTATCCTACACCTTCAATGCTGCAGCGTCCATGCAGCTGGAGCACACGCAGTAGGACGCGTCGAGATAGAAGGCGGTCTTCAAGTACCCCCCTCCTCCAAGCAGCCTTGAAACTGAGCACAACACACTGCGGCTCGGGAGCTTCCTTCTCAGATAGACGTGCCGTCACGTTATTCACTCTCGCAGCTCCGTTGCCCACTTGCAGCAGCTGCTACCAAAGCAAAATGCTCCAGAAGTAAAAAGCACTGCCGGGCTGTACTTTCGCCTTGCCGCACGTGAAGCACCATAAACTGTCCGCTGTACTCTGTATTTCCCTTCTCCGCCGCATCTACCACTGTCATCTCTGCACCTCGAAGCATAAAGCTCGGCACAATTCTTCCCAGGGAAAGCTGGAAGAGAAATAGGTAGCAGCACAAGTAGCTGCAAGTGGAACTTTTGTTTTCAACTGCTAACGTGAATCCGCAAAGAAGCGAGCGGCAGCCACGCTTCTTCTTGCAGCCTGTGCGATGCGCACACCAGCTCGGTGCTCTGCGCCCTCATTCGTATGCTCTTCGTACCATGTCGCGCTTTTCATTCTGCCGGAGTCGAAGCGTCGTCTACTTCTCGCCTGAGAGCACGGTGCCGGCAGAGAAACGCTCCGGGCTTCTGCCTCTGCCGAAACACGCCTGGGCTATCCCTCTCAGCCTTAAGTAGCACAAAATGCTGTCTGCGTTGTGGTCTTAATCTTAAGGGAAAGATTCTCGGCTTCGGCTCGCACAGAGAACTTTGCTGGGACAATACATGTGTTTTATTATCCTTTCTCGCAAGAAGACTATGGTGCTTCTTTGGAACTGTTGGCCAGTGTAAGGCTAATCCAGCAAGTGCTTCTCTCCTGACACATTTCTCTGAGCGAGAGCTTCGGCGGACAGTTGGGCTCTGCGAAGCAGAAAGTCTGTGCTTGCACGTAGCGCTGAGGAGAATCTGTGCACAGCGCGCTCTGGATGCGTGCAGTACACACACTAAAGAGAGCCAAAGCTCAATGTCTCAGTTCTGTCCAGCGCCGGTAAGGGAGAAGAACGCAGCTCCAGAGCTCTGGGCTGGAGTGTGCGATGGTTATGAGCTGTGCCGCTCTTCTGCGTGTCTACTGCACGCATCCATAGTGTACAGTGCAAGGATTTTCCTCAGCTCTCGCTCAGCGAAATGCATTAGAAGGGAAGCACATGCTAGATTAGCCATTCGTTAGCCCACGCTTTCAGTAGAGCACCACAATCTGGGCGACGAGGAAAAGCAAAGAAGAACATCTTTTCGTCTTTGCACGATCTTCTCTGCGAGACATCTCTCCACGTCTTTGCTTCCTGCAAGGCTGTAAGGTGCGCGGTGGTACTTGGAAGGGAGAAGGCAGGTGCAGAGAGCACCGCGATCTGACGGCGCTCTGCAGGCTTAAAGGAAAGAAAGCTACCACTTGAATGTGGTGCAAATACCAATTTCCACGCGTCGCGGGTAAGCTCCGGGTAAGCTTGGTGACCTAAAACTGGGCGCTGAGTGAGACGTAACCGAGAATCTTTCGCTTTGCATTCCGGCTCCAACGCAAACAGAATGTGATGCTACTTAGCGCTGCGAAGGAAAGTGCATAGCCCTGGTGTGTTTGGGAAGAATCAGCAGCCTGGAGCGTTTTTCTGGAGCCTTTCTCCGCTGGCACCGTGCTCTCTGGGCGAGAAGTAGACGACGCTTCGACTCCGGCAGAAAGAAAGAGCGACATGGTACGAAGAGCATTAAAGAATGAGGGCAGAGGGCCGAGCTGGTGTGTGCATCGCACAGGCTGCAAGAGGAAGCCTGGCTGTCACTCGCTTGTTTCCGGATTCACGTTAGCGTTTTAAAACAGAAAGTTCCACTTGCAGCTACTTGTGCTGCTGCCTATTTCTCTTCCAGCGTTCCCTGGGAGGAATTGTGCCGAGCTTTATGCTTCGAGATGCAGAGATAACAGTGGTAGATGCGGCGGAGAATGGAAATACAGAGCACAGTGGACAGTTTACAGTGCTTTACGTGAGGCAAGGCGAAAGTACAGCCCGGCAGTGCTTTTTACTTCTGGAGCATTTTGCTTTGGTAGCAGCTGCTGCAAGTGGGCAACGGAGCTGCGAGAGTGAATAACGTGACGGCACGTCTATCTGAGAAGGAAGCTCCCGAGCCGCAGTGTGTTGTGCTCAGTTTCAAGGCTGCTTGGAGGAGGGGGGTACTTGAAGACCGCCTTCTATCTCGACGCGTCCTACTGCGTGTGCTCCAGCTGCATGGACGCTGCAGCATTGAAGGTGTAGGATACTGCTTCTGGCCAGGTAGTGTGATGAATGGAAACGGCTGCGCCTTACTTTGTGAAGCAGCCAGAGCATTCTCAGCTGAATCTGCTTATGAAGCAGCTTTTGGCTGGACATTTGAAATTCGGTCCACTGAGTACGTTAACGCGGTGCCCAGTTGCTTCGTTCTTTGCCTTCTGCGGTCTGGACAAAACTGAAGCCCAGCGATGGCTTTGCGTTTTGGCGCTCTTCAGCGAGAGCACTGCACGCATCCACAGTGTGCTGTGCACGGATTTTCCTCAGCTCGACGTACAATCATTTTCTTGCTGTTTCCAGAGTCTAAACTCTTCGTGAAACTCTCGCTCAGCGAGATGCGTCAGGAATGAGGCACTTGCTGGATGAGCTTTTCGCTAGCCAAGACTTTCAATACAGCACCACAATTCAGGCAAGAAGCAGGAGAAGGGAAGATCATCTTTTCGTCCTTCCACGTTCTTCTCTGCGAGATGACTATCGGTGTCTTTGCTTCCTGCAAGGCTGTAAGGGGCGCGGTGGTACTTAGAACTGAGAAGGCAGGTGCAGAGAGCACGGCGGTCTGACGATGCTCTGCAGGCTGTAAAGGAAAGACGGCAACCACTTGAATGTGGTGCAAACACAAGTTTCCACGCGTCGCGGGTAAGCTCCGGGTAAGCTTGTTGACCTAAAACTGTGCGAGACGGAGCTGAGACTCTTTCCCTTTACATTTGGACGACAAGAAAGACCGAAAGTGCTGCTGTATGTCGCTGCGAGGGAAAGTGCATAGACCAGGCGCGTGTCAGCAGAAGCAGTCGGCTGGGGCATTTCGCTGCCGGCACCGTGCTCTCTGGGCGAGAAGTAGACGACGCTTCGACTCCGGCACAATGAAAGCGCGACATGGGTACTAAAGAGGCCGAACGAAGGCGCAGAGCACCGGACTCGTGTCCGCAGCGTACAAACTGAGAAAGGAGCATGGCTGGCACTCGCCTGCCTGCCCAATTCACGTTAGCATTGAGAAGGAGGAAGTTCAACGACAACTACTTCCTTGTGCTACTACTTATCCCTCTTCCAACCATCCTTGGAAACTTTGGCGCTTAACTTTAGGCTTCGAGATGCAGCAAACACAGTGGTCGCTTCCAAGGAGAGGGGAAGTAGAGAGTGCAGCGGGGAGTTTAGGTGGCTTTACGTAAGGCAAGGGGAAGGTGCAGCCCAGCATTGGCTTTTTCTTCTAGTTCTTTTCTTCAGGAGAGCAGCTAGCAAGCAGGCTGCGAGAGGCAACAATGGGATGGCTCGTCTGTCGGAGAAGCCGCAGTCTACAGTGCTGCAGACTGCTGTGCACAGTTTTAATGCTGCTGTAAGTACACGGTACTTTTGGAACGTCTTCTCTCCTGGCTCTCCCATCTCTGGGAGCTCTAGCTGCTTGAACCTGGCCACACTGAAGGTGTGTGGACGTGGTCGCGCTGCGAGTATCAAGTCTTCCAGAGAAGAGGGATAGTCAAGAAATGCTTTCTCACCTGGCCTATCTCTCAGTCCGAACTGTGGCTGCAAACGCTGCGCTGCAAGGGTGGACTTACCCACTTGGAGAGAATGTGATGATGCTCTAGATATAGTTGCGAAGGAAAGTGCTGCTCACTGGAATGTTTCGCCTAGTTCACAGACTTTAAAAGGACTAGGAAGGCCAACGCCTTGTTTTAGCACTTGTTCTCTGCGTGCAGCTGCTGGATGTTTGGAAGGGCTTTGGGATCCGCCAGAGGTGGAGGGTAGGATGCTACAGAGAGCTTGAAGAAAGCGCCTATCTCCAGGGCCTTTGATGCAGTTCAGCGGGTGCGAGTGGCATGTTGAGCATGTTCATGATGGCACAGAAAAGGTTCTGAAAGAAAGAGGCCGTGCTGAAACTGCCTTTACTTTTGCCGCTTAGAAACTGCTCAGCCAACAATGAAAAGATTCGTCTTGCTTCCCCGCTACGCGCAGGGTTACATCCTTTTATGTCTCCAAGAGGCAGCATGCACAGCGGAGCTCTTCCACCAACTGCTTCCACACGACTGGGGCCGCGCCAGCCAAGCGCTTTTTGCCGGGCACTGTCAGCGCTCATGGAAACAACCACACGACGGCGCTGCAGACTTGCAAAAGAAGGCCAAGCACCTGGCCCAGCTCGAAACCACCCCAAGGGCAGACAGAGGCAACTTGCAAACGGCCCTGCACTCAAATCAACGGTGTCAGGACAAAAAGGTTGCCCTCATCTTCCCCTTCCAAGAGCACACTCTTCTTTACACCACACCTCTTTGGCCCAAACAAATCTTTTCCCTCTCGCAGATTCCGCCCACCAACTTGAAACCATCTGGCAAAAACAGGGCTCAAAACAGTGCCAGCTGAGGAAGATCTTGCTGCCTACAACTTCACCTGCACCCCTCAAACTAGCAGCACACACGCTGTTCTCAGCACTCTCCTTCTCAGCTCTAGGTACCATCCTAAGCCTTCCCTCTCCCAGAGTCAGGATCCAAAGGCAACGCAGGGACTGCTCACACACTGAAGGCACCAGGACAAATAGCTTAAGAGCTTGGCCTTTGCATTCCCACTGACAGCTCAACAGCTCGAACCCAGAGAGAGCTCTGCCTGTTGGGAAAAGCCTTTAAAATCCCTAGGAGTACCTGATGTGCACATCCAAACCTGCCTTCCTTGCCAAAGAGAGCAACTACAAGCCCATCTCCAAAGAAACGGCATCCCCTCCTCCAAAATACAACACATCCAGCGACTGATCCGCCTCCAGTATTGAATATGTCCAACAATTGCCCCCACACGCACAGGGGCCAGAAGAGAAATGTCTTGCTGGACTATTCCTCCCCACAGTACCTTAACATCTGCTCCAGCAACACTGGCACTATGTCCTTGCCTTCCCAAGGAAAGGCACTCCGAGTCTCTTGGCCTTGCCTTGTCTAGTTCTTCTTAAGGTACCCTTGCTCTGCTTCCTTTGCCTACGTCTGCCTTGCCTCGCACTGCCTACAACTTGCTGGCTTTGCTTTGCCCGGCCTACCACTCTTTCCCTTGCCTTCCATGCAGGCAAGGCGCTGCAAACCGAGTGCAGGCAATTGTGGGCAAGTCAAGGGAGAGGTAGGCAAGGCCAGAGCAGTGAGGGGAAAGCAAATGGAGTGGTAGACAAGAGAAGGTCCAGAAGTTAGAGGCAAGGCTGGCTGTAGGAAGGAAGGGCCACTGATGGGAAGGCCAGGCAGAAACAGGAAGGGCTCAGCAAGCCAAGGCCCTGGAGGAAAACAGTAGGCAGGTCATGTGCTGGGCATGGCCGTGCAAAGGAATGCAAGGCTACAGAGGGCTAGCAGGGCAAGGCAAGGCAACTGTTGTGTTGCCAAGGCAAGGCCAGGCAAGGCAGGTGAGAAGTACATTCAAGGACTGCTGGTACACAAAAGTGGACAGGACCAAGTGCTCTGTGTGGCCTTGATCCCGCGTGGGTCATCTCTCCTCTGTACCTAAAAGACTTGAGCTACCTGCTTTCCCTTGTATGCAAAAGAACTCTCTTTCTGGTCCCCGAGCTCAAGGGCAAAATGTGAATTGCCCCTCCAAGGTTCAAGACATGCAAGGATTGCTCCCAGACAAAGGCTGCCCACAGAGATGAGTGTGGCAACATGCGTCCTCCCCTGGTCTTCCTCTCATGGGATCCTGAAACACCGGAGATGCTTGAGAGCTTTGAGATTCCTCGGAGGAGCAGAAAGGGCAGGGCAAGGCCCAGAAATGTCATTGAAAAGGGGTGTTGAATTCCAGGTGGGGGAGGGGTGAGCAAGGTCATGCAAGGCAAGGGAGGGGTTCAAGGGCAAGGCAAGGCAAGTGGTGGCTTTGCGAGGCGAGGCAAGGCAATGAGGGTCCTAGAAGGAAAAGGAAAGGTGAGGCCAGACCTAGACGAATGTGAAAGGAAGTCAGGTGGGGGATGGGTGAGCAAGTCAGTGCAAGGCAGGGGAGAAAAGGCAGGTTGAGGGAAGGCTACAGAGGGGGCAGCAAGGAAATGCAAGGCATGGGGAAGCATGCGAGGAGTGGGTGCTGCCAGCCGGCGGGGATGGCAGGGGCGGGGCCACTGCAAGTAGCATGGTGGGGATGTGGAGGGGGTGTTAGTATGCGGGAGGTGTGTGTGTGTGTGTGTGCAGTGGAGTGCAGGGTAAGTGCAGGTGTGTGTGTGTGTATACGGGGGTTTTGTGCCAGGTGCTGTGCCGGGGAGAGCCGTTCCACCGCAAGGAAGGTGTGGGAGTGAAAGGAGTAAGATAGATGTGTCTTTACAAAGAGACCGTGTGAATCTCTCCTTAGACAAGGCTAGGAATTTACAGGGGGGGAAGTAACAGAAGAAAGTATTCGTTCTAGAAACTGTTACTAATCAACAGAGACTGTTGCTCAGCCAAGGCCCTGCTAAATTCCTGAACCTAGAGCAAGGCAGCAAAGACTTCCCAGCATTAGGAATAGTTTGGTTTTCTTCCTTTTCCATTCCAAAAGGGGAGTGCATATTAGAGGGGGGCATAGAGTAGGCAGTTCCGGAAGTCTGTAATTCCCGAGTACCTCAGAGGGTGCTGTTGCCAGGAACTTAGCATCAGAAGGGGGCTGCATCCCGCAATCATTTGAGAGACTCCATGGCAAAAGCCCCATGGCCTCTCCCTGGAGTTGAAGAATGTTACAGGACTCCTCTGTCTCCTTTTTGGTGGATGAAGAAACTCAGAAAGCCACACTTCTGCCAGAACTCTCCAAGATGCCCCCTTTGCTCCCCGTGACTCCATCACTGCCCAGGAAGCTGTCTTTTCTACCACAGCAGTTTGACATACAGTTAAAAGTCGTGTGGCAGAGAAAAAAGGCAAGAATTGGTTTCCAAGGGATGGCAAACAAGAGATACCAGAACCTTTGGCCCTACCAATATTAAAGCAACTCCATTAAGAGAGTCCTTGCACTTCCTGAGGATTGGCAGAAGCCTATCTCATGATGTATGTTGCTAGGGGTCTTTTTAGACTGGCAAAAGGAGCTGTTGAAGGTTGCTTGATCTGTGCTAAAGCCAACAGCCAAGTTACAAAGTAACTTGCTAGAGGAGGGAGGCCTTGGGCTGCATGGCCCTTCCAAAGATGCCAGGTGGATTTTCCGGAGATGCCCCAAGTGGCAAGGCTTAATATCTTCTGGTAATCGTATGTCAGCTAGCAAGGTGGCCAGAAGTATTTCCAACTACTTCAGTAATGACAGGATCAGTTCTTAAGGCATTTTTGGAACAAATCATTCCAAGATACAGCATTGTAGAAGCAATAGATTCAGATAGGGGAACTCATTTTGCAGGAAAGATCCTTCAAGGGGTTTTGGCTTCTTTAGGAACACAATGGAACCTCCATAGGCCCTGGCACCCCCAGAGCTCGGCTCGGGTAGAAAACAATGAAGAGAGAAATAAACACCTTTTGAAGCTGGTAATAGAAACCAAGATGCCATGGGTAGGGCTTTGGACATTGGCTTTGGTGAGAATGAGGGCCCAACCCAGAAGAGAGATTCAGTTATCTCCCTTTCAATCGTTGTTTGCAATTGCCCTCCTGGTAAGTCTCCACCCAGTGGGGGGGGTAGAGGCAAGTGATGCATTTTTAAAACCATCTGTGGCCAGGATCCTGCTTCTTGTGAAACCCCTTCAACAGGAAACTCAGCTGGCGCAAGCCCGGCCTTTGGACTTTGCTGCTTTTAACATCCAACCAGGAGATTGAGTCCTAATTAAGGAGTAGAAAGAAGCGCCAGTGCTGGTGAAATGGCGTGGCCCATTCCAAGTGTCACTGACGACAGAAAACAGCCGTCAAGTAAGCTGAACACAGGTGAACCCGTCACTCTCCGGTCAAGGTCTCTGAAGCCTCAGAGATTTGCACATCTCAGCTGGAGGAGAAGGCCGGGAGGCCGTGACTGACACTCTGCAGGAGTGGGCCGGAGCAGTAGGCAGTGCTTCGACATCGGAAGAAGCCCCGCAGTCCTACCTTCAGACCGTCTGCTGAAATAGACTGTAAAGGCATCCCTCCTCTAGAATCTCCACTCACTTGGGGGCTAATACTTGTGGCCATTTTGTTACGTTAAGTGGTTTCTGTGTCTTCAATTGCCACAGGTGCTGCAGAAGACAACGGGAAAATTAGACTAGCTAATTAGATGACACTATTAAAACATTTTCCTTCCTAATTCTACTTTGATATGGTCAGCTGAGTTTAGGCCAGGAGTGGGAGAATCAATTTGCAGCCTTAGGAGAAGAAGTAGCAAAAGTTTTTAACCTTAGCAATTGCTGGCTCTGTGGAAGGCCAGGAGGATCTGAAGAGTGGCCATAGTTGGCTAGCCCAGCTGAACCTAAATGGTGGGTCAATGTGAGGGCCACAGTGGGATGGGATTTGGGGCCAAAGAAGGAAGTTCATGGCCACTTCATTCTTCTCCAACAGGCACTTATTGCCTAATAGGATAGGGCGTGTCTATGTAGGAAAAGGCAATTGTCAATTGACTTTCCCTCTGGGCTTGAACAACTGGGTTTGGACCCCCAATTGCCCTCCTTCCAATTGTTCCAAATATCAAGGCAAATGCAATCAAATACCTGTTCGGCTCACTAACAGTAGCTGCGTAAGGCGTTCTTATCACACTTACCAAAAATATTTGGAAGCCTGTAAAGCAATGGGGAGGGACAAGGGGTTTTTTTGACCACCTGTTTTTGAGCAGTCCCCACAAAAATTCCACAAGTAGAAGACATGTTGTTTGTGATTATCAGTGGGAATGGCCACACCGGATTGGAACTCAAAGCCTTTTAGTGAGTTCTGCTCCAAATCCAACCAAGCAGCTTGCAGATGTAAATGTAGGTGGGAACCCTGTGCGGGAGCTTGGAAATGCAAATGCTGGGACCCTTATGGTGGGGCAACTCTTGTTGGAGGACCGTTAGGCCCGGGAATCCTGCTGTATTTTGAGCCACCAATTGATGACCATGGGTAGGTTCCTTTGCTAATGGAACACGGGCTTTGAAAGGACAGTATTGGATTTGTGGCCAACATGCTTAGCTCAGGTTACCTCCAAACTGGTCAGGGATATGGTATATTTAGTAGACTGTTGTTCTTTTTGCTACTACAAGTTCTGGGAAATCGCTTAGGAATCAAAATCTGTGATGATTTAATTAGAGAAAAGCAGTCAGCTGATGCAGCCCTGGCTGGAGGGAGCACCCCAAAACGGGGAAATGATGAACGGCCAACAGAACAAATTACCCAACACGATGGACCAGCCCCTTGGAAACCTAAGGAATTAATCCCAGATGCCTGGGAACCCATTTATCATTTGAAGGAGATAATTAGGTTACAAGCTGTCTCGGAAATAATTACCAACCAGCCAGCCACAGCGCTTGACCTTTTTGCTGAGCAACCCACTTAAATGAGGAAAGCGGTAATTCAACATTGGATGGTATTAGATTATCTGTTGGCAGAAGAAGGAGGAGTTTGTGGGAAATTAAATGACTCGAGCTGCTGTTTGCAAGCAGATGACAGCGGAAAAGTGGTCAAACAAATAACAAAGGAAATAACGTCAGCTCGTGGACCTGTCCAAATGTTGAAAGGATGGGAATGGGACATATTTTCATAGTTAACTGGCCAGCTCTGGGCTAAATGAATACGATTTCTCCTCTTATATGCTATAGCAATTCTCATCTTTTTACCATGCGTGACACCATGCTGGCTGCAGCTCTTTCAGCAGGTGCTCAAGGGGATGCCGCTAGCAGCCATGCCTACCTGATCCAGAAATGACTACAAAAGGACAGAAAAGAATGTCACTGCAAATAATAGCAAAACCCAAGAAGACTCCAGAAGAAAAAATTAAATCCATGGTAATTAAGGTTTGTAAAGACAAATACAGAGCAAATAAAAAGAGGAGGGATTAAAAGGAATGAGATGGATGAGTCTTTACAAAGAGACCGTGTGAATCGGCCTGTAGACAAGGCTAGGAAGTTATGGCTAGTGAAGTAACAGAAGAAACTAGGAGTTCTCTAGAACTGTTACTAATCATCAGAGACTGTTGATTAATCAAGGCCGTGTTAAATTCCTGAACCTAGAGCAAGGCAACAAAGACTTAAGAGCATTAGGAATGGGGTTCTTTTCTTTCTTCTCGATGCCAAGAGGGGGGTGCATATTAGAGGGGGGCGCATAGAGTAGGCAGTTCCGGAAGTCTGTATCTCCCGAATACCTCAGCCAGTGGGGAAAAGGAAGAGGGTGCTGTGGCCGGGAACTTGGCATCAAAAGGGGGCTGCATCCCGCAACCGTTTGACAGACGCCATGGGAAAAGCCCCATGGACTCTCCCTGTAGTCGAAGAATGTTGCAGGACTCCTCTGTCTCCTTTTCGGATATAAACCTCAGGCATCGTGGATTAATTTTCCCTAACGGCAGCGACCTGCCGCGTGGTCTCCGTGCTCCTCTCCAGCCCCCCGGGACGTGTAAAATAGTTCCCAGCGGCTCCCACCGCGCGTTGCAGACGGCTGCGCGGCCCCGGGGCTGCCCGCAGTGCTCCCCTGCCCCGCCAGGGCTGCCCGCGGGCTGCGGAGCCGCCTCGCCACCGGCGCGGCCAGGGCCGGGGCCCTTCTCGACAGCAGCCGAGGGGCTGCGGAGCGGGCGGCTGCCGGACGATCAGCTATTTTATGCCGCGCGGTGCTGCCGCCTCCATCTAGCTCTCCATCGCGCCGCCGCCCGCCGCCCGCCTGGCGCGCTCACGCTCGGCCGCGCTCGCCGCCCGCCCAGCCTCGCCGGAAGCTCTCCCGCCCGGGCTGTGCCCCGGCTCCGCCGGCAGCTCGGCAGGGCCCGGCCGCACGCGTGCTGCGTGGCTCGGAGCAGCCGCGTTGCGCCGCAGGCGACGGGGAAGGCGGGGCGGGCCGGCGCCATCGTGGTAGCGCGAGGAGAGGAGCGCCCGGGCGGGGCGGCGAGCGGCGCGGCGGTGAGCGCTTCTGCTTCCTGTCGCTCGGCGGCCGCCCACGGCAGGTGCCGTGTGAGCCCGCGGAGCGGCGGGGCCGGCCGGGCGGTGCGCGGCGAGGCTTTCGGCCAGCGGCGACCACAGCGAGAGGCTGCTGGCACTGCCCGTGCCGGTGGAGAGAGCGGGGATCCGAGGCCGGCCTTCCCCGGGCGACGAGGGGAGGCCGCCTTTGTCGCGCTGCCCTCCGTGCAGCATGTGGCCGATTCCGGCGAACCCGGGGTCTCCGCAGCGGCGCGGGCGGGAGGGAGTGGGGAGCGCACTCGGTGCCGTGCCGGCCGCTCCCGGCCAGCGCTGCGCTGCGCCGAGGCGTTTTCCCGCCCGTCCTGGGAAGGACATAAGCGACACCGTAGTTGGAGCTTAGCTGTCAGGGGGAACAACTTCTCTCTGTGAAAAACGAAGTTCACTCTCCTGTGAGAATTTAAAGGGGTTTAATATAAAGACAATAAGAGACACATCAAATAAAGCAACGGGGTAACAGCCAGTTGCCTTGGCGCTCTGCCAAGAGCACACCTGATGCCAGAGGTCAGTCCTTTTTATACCGTTTTTACTGTCTGTTCTTTATTCATATTAAAACTTTTCCTGGAGCTGTTCTGCATGGCCACTCCTTGGTTCCGCCTTTTTAGAGCGTGCCTAGTCTTCTGCCTTGTGGTTTTATTTCTCTTGATTCTTGGGGTTGGGCCCGCTAGGCAAGAGTCGATGGTAGGGTGGATTTCTTAATTCTCCAGACAGTCAGGGCTGATTGCAGCTTTGGGCCTCTTCGTCTCTCCGGGCAGAGTGGTGATAAAATCTCCCGGACTCTCCTGGCCGCCTGTTCTCCGGGCGGAGTAGCCTTTGGGCCCTTTTGCTCCCTAGACAAAGTGTTGATTAGCAGCTTTTCGGGCCTCATCCTCTGTTCGTTTGGAGGTTATCTTACGTGCTCACACTTGCTAACATTCTTGCTAAAAAGAGAGAAAACTACATCCACACAGCAGAAAGCATTTCTAACGTTATATAATATCTACTTTATACTTTGCGAGAAGCTAATATAATATATGTTTATAACAATCCCCCCTTTTCTATTTTATAAATCATTTGGCTTGAGCAATAATTCTTTTTTCTTGGCTTCTAATGTCTGTTCGTTCTTTTCACAGATCAATTTGGCTTCTTCAAGAGGGTCTTTTGTATCACTTTGTCTTTTTAATACCATAATTTTTTGTGCTGTTCCAGACATAGCCAACTTTGGGTCAGTAGGCATTGCCACAACTTGCATGCCTTGAACTATGCTGGTGATTAGCCGAATAAAGCAGGGGATCAAGCAAGGGAGAAATATTAGACTAGCTGTAGCACATAAGAGGAAGAAACCTAGCTTCTTCCACCATTCTTTCCCCAATATGCCATCCCACCAGTTAGCAGACATCATTGATTCCCATTTTTGGACTGGTACATGGGCTATTTTTCTGATTTGGTTGGCCATATCTAGAACGGCATCCCCATTGTCATCAATTTTTAAACAACAGTCCGATGTATTGAACTTCCTGCACACACCGCCTTCTTCGGCCAGTAAATAGTCTAAAGCCAGCCTATTTTGATGTATTGCAGCTCTGGTTTGGCGTTGCTGGCTGACTATTAATTCCATAGCCCCAGCTGTTTCATTGGTTATGATTTCTACAAGAGCTTGGAGTCTGATGATACGATTCAGCATGTAAATTGGGGTCTGATATCCCCAGCTTCCATCTTGTGCTTAGGTAGCTGGCCCATCTGTTTCTAATATTCGTTCAGGGGGCCATTCCTCATCTTTCCATTTTTGGAATCCTCCAATTAAATCTCTTTTCTTTCTTTTGAAGTCTTCATAGAGAGGTATACCTAATTGATCTCCCACTGGTTCTGGGAAAAGGAAAAACCCTGGTTGAATGATTCTTAGTGTACAACTCCCTTTCCAATGTGAAGGGAGTCTTGGGGATGCCCTTTTCCCACATATCCAAAAGAAGCCATCTGGTGCTTTCCAATAATCACCTTCTTGTTGATTTATATTCTCCCCAAATTTGGCTATTTCTGGGATTCCAAAATAAGGATTTTTCCTCGTGTCATTACACTGAAAGAGTCCAACTTCATGATCATATACACAGTCTTTTCCTTTTTTCTGGGCTCAATACCAAGTTGGTTTTTCTGGGACCCACCACCTTGAAGTTTTGTTACTCACTTTATAGCTTTTACAGGGAGTGTTTCCTACTTCATTAAGAAAGTTTATCCCAGTTCGCCAGAGGCATTCTTCCCCTATCACTGTTGAACTTAAAATCCACCCCTCAGGTCGGTTCCCCCCTCTTATATTTGTCCGGTTCCATTTAAGGAGTTCTACCGGGCCTACGCTGCTACCTTTCCGTGGCCATTCTTCTGTCATTAAAGCTCCTCCACAGACCCAACAGTTGGTTATGTTAAGTTCTTTACCTATCCTCTCCCCCAATTCCACAAACAGGTTTTTTCCTAACCTTGGGGTTTTTTCCTCTTTGTTGTTTGAGCTTTGCATACAGGTCCTGGCGTGGTGAGGTGAATATAGGGCGAGGTTGCTGTGCTGGCTTTGTATCTTTACTTACCACTTGCTCTTTTACCAAATCTTGGACTGTTCCCCTGGTGGCAGCTGTGGAGCAAATCTATTTTTCTCCTTTTGGACAATTGCTTCTTAGTCTGTTTCCACTTGTTCCTAAATTTTCTGTAATCCAATATTTTTCTCCTTTATGCATGCAAATACCTAATTTGGATGAGTCATAACAGTGACTGTTGGTATGGGTATGAGTAATAAGAAAGAAGCCCCGGTGTCTTTCCATGTAGAGCTTTCGATAGCATTTGTAACATGGTCTTGCCGGTGTCCCAAAAGGGACCAGGAGAAGTGACAAAAGAAGGAATAACAGAGGTCCGGCATGGCTTATACTCCCACCTCCCTTGCCTATGAGGTTGCAACCCATAGCAGGTGTATTGGATCTTCTCGGTGGCGAGTACAGTGGCTGACCCGGTCTTGCCCTCTATTTCCTTGTCACTTCCTTTGTAGCTTTTAGGCAAATTTCTTTTGGCACCTTTTTAACTGTAGTATCTTATCGTATCTTAGGTGTTTCCCATTCAACAGGCACTAGTAATTCCCATCTGCAGAGCAAAGTTATTGCTTTTGTTGCTTATGATTTTGTCTGGATAGGGGGTCGATTTTGTGCTTGACACCCTTTACAACTAGGGTGTTGACGGTGTGAAATGCCAATTTCCCTCTAGATTAATTACTTATATTTGACGTGGTTGGCATGCCCCGTGTTAGAATGATTCAAACAGGGTATATGATGTGGCACTGATGGAAGTTGTGATTCTCCCCCTTCTTAATACAAATCACAGGCTAGAATCAGAACATGAGAGTTCCCTGTTTGATCCAGTCCCAACCCTTCCTGTTTGAAGTGAGAATATTCTTCTCCACGATGTCCCAGAATTTGTCCAGGGGCCACTGATATAAATTTGGCTTTTACTTCTCAGTTAGGTGTGATTCTTTGCATATCCCTTGGATTATTTAGATTGTTCTAGCTCATTGCCACCTGGTCTCCGTTTAAGAATCAATTTGGTATCACCTGGTTTGGATATTACAGTCCACTCTTCAGGTTCTTTTACAGGTCCTTTGATTCTGCTGGCATGGATCTACCCTCGTTCCTTGGTCTGGATTGCGGCCTCAGTCATCAGCAGTACCTGAAAAGGACCCTCCCATTGTGGAGTCAAAGGTTGTTCTTTCCATGTTTTTACTAGTACCCATTCCCCTGAATGGATATTATGAATTTTGAACTCCAAAGCTGTGGTTTGAGGGATCATTCCTTTCAGCCGCAAATTTTCAAGTGTTCTGGCAATTGCGGTGACATATTTTTTGACACTTACTTCTCCTACTTCATAAGTGGCTGTTTCATGTTGAGCAGTAAGGAAGGGTAATCCGAACATCATCTCATAAGGAGACACTCCCAGGTCTGACCTGGGCTGTGTTCGGCCTCTCAACAGAGCCAAAGGTAAGCATTTTACCCATGACATTTGAGTTTCAATCATTAATTTTGTTAAAGTTTTTTTCAAAGTCTGGTTCACTCTTTCTACTTGGCCTGAACTTTGTGGGTGCCAGGGGGTATGTAATTCCCATTTTATTCCCAAGGCTTGAGTTATTTGTTGTAAGACTTTGGATGTAAAATGTGTTCTTCTATCTGAGTTTATTTTATTAACCATTCCATATCTGGGAATAATTTGTTCCAGAAGGGTTTTGCATACTATGTTAGCTGTAGCTCTAGTAGCAGGAACTGCTTCTACCCAACAAGTTAGGTGGTCTGCTATTACTAATAGGAACTTCCATCTCTGTACTTGAGGAAGTTTAGTGAAATCTACTTGGATACTTTGGAATGGTCGCAGAGCTAACTCACGGCCTCCTAATGTTGTTTTTCTCATTATTTTCCTAGTCACTCTTTGGCAAGTTCTACAGTTCCCAGTTATTTGTTTTGCTACCCCAAAGATTCCAATACACCCATAATTTTTTAGAAAATGATCACACAAGCTAGCTTGAGTACCCCAATGAGTTTTTTGATGCATATCTTCTAATATTCTCTTAGTGAGTGGCTTATTAAGTAACTGTCTCCCATCAGGAAGTTTCCGTTTTCCAGATTGATCTTGTTCTCCCCCTATCTTAAATAATTCTTTTTCTTCTTCTTTACTAAATTTGGGGATTTCCAATTCTCCCCTTTCTGGGGTCAGGATTAACAGAATTGGTTCAGTCCCATTTTCTGCTGCATCTTTGGCTTCTTGGTCTGCTAGGTTATTCCCTCTTATTTCTGGGGTCATCCCTTCTTGGTGTCCTTTGATATGCACTACGGCTATTTCTTCAGGCAATTTTAATGCTTCCAACACTTCTGAAATCAGGCCTTCATGTATCAGTTCTTTCCCCTTTGAATTTAGTAAACCCCTTTCTTCCCAGATCTTTCCAAAGGTATGTACTTTGAATCAGTATAGACGGTCCCCTTTTTGTGTGTGTCGCGGGTTGGGTTTGTAACCGGGCGGAAACACCAATTTAGTGTAGTGGTTTGGTCTAAAATACTCATTACTGTTTATCTTCTGTGAGATAAGAATTAGGAGAAATGCAAAGCAGGCACCAACTTGAATGAATATAAAGAAGTTTATTAACAGACCTAAAAGAAGAAAAGGAAAAAAAAATTATACCACCTTTAGAACTCTCCTCCTCCCCCCACCTTCCTCCCTTCTCCCACTGACAATGTAAAGACAACCCTTAAGATGTTCAGTCTGTTTACCACTTCCATAATAACCTTGTTCAGTCCATTTAGAAAGAGAAGTCTCTTCTTGCTCGTGCTATGAAAACAGTATCACACCGAGACAGCCACCCACTTCCAAATATTGTTCAGTCCATTCAGGAAGAGGAGTCTCTCTGCTTACGATGTGAGTCCCTTCCCCCGACTTGCAGCTTTTCCCGCAACTGCTTTCGAGGGTCCACTCTTGAAAGTTTTCTGGGGTACAATTTTAAGGTTGAGCTGTTCAGAAACAAAAAAAACCAGAGGCCCTTCTCCTTCCCTGGGAGCAAAGGGTCATCTTCATCTTTAAGACTATCTCTGGAAGCATCTCTAGGAATTGAGGTTTTTCTCCTTTCCTCTTTGGAGCAACAGTCCTCATCTGGTTCATCTGGTTCATCTCTCTCTGTCCAAACTTCTCATGAAATTACAGCTGCGTCAGCATCTGCCTATCTCAGCGCAGGTGCTTCTGCTTATGAGTTGAACACTCCACCCCCCATATCTTCATGAAATTACAACAGGATACTCTGATATATCATAGCTTCACGACAGACTTTCAGCTTTAAGCATCTCCTCTCTCTCTTCCCTCAGGTTTTCAGCTCTTCACAGCAATAAAAGGGTTAATCTCACCTCGGCCTTGTAGCTGGAATGTGGCTTATCGCAGTTGGTCACCTGACCTCTGCCGGACAGAGGTGCCGCTTTGCTGAATCTCGGCCGCAGTGGAGAGGGGGGGTTCCGAGCCGCTCCGGCTGCCCACGGCAAGGCAGTGGGGGGGGTTCCACGGCTGGAACAGGCCCATGGCTCCAGGCTGGCTGTGGCCCGGCCCAGCCTGGCCCAAGCAGGGCCTGGCCGGGCCTGCTGGCCCCTGCACGGGGCCTGCAGCCACCTGTCCCAGTGCCGGAAACGAGAGAGAGCTGGGGTGGGAGTTTGCTGTTCTTAAGTGTGGATCACAGAGGCGGTCACAACTTTAAGTGGCATAAAGAATTGTCCATATTCAAACTGGCCAGCTGATAGGTTCTATCAGGTCCCAGAGGAAGCTGTAAGCACCCCTTAGCAAGGATATCCCTTCCGGGACTATGCTTGCTAACCTATGACAGTGTGCTAAATGCTCCAGTGCTCTCTTTAGAGCGTATAATTCACAAGACTGCGCCGACCAATTTGAAGGTAGTTTTCCTTTTTCGATGGCCTGCATATTTATCCCATCGACTAAGGCATATCTTGACATTCTTTTTCCTTGCAAGCATCTGGATGAACCATCCACATATATTCTTTCCTCTTCTAAGAGGGCTTGTTCAGCTAGATCTTCTCGAACTTTTGTTTGGTATTGAGTAATTTCTAAGCAATCATGTGCCAGGTCATCTTTTGGTTCTCCATACAGGAATTGGGCCGGATTGAGGCTTTTGCTTGCTTCTATAGTTAGATCATTACTGTCAATCAGAATTGCTTCATATTTTAATAGCCTGGAGTCTGTTAACCATTTTTCAGCTTTTTGATTTAGCACATTTCGGACCGCATGGGGTGTGTATACAATCAGTTTACTTCCAAAGGTGAGCTTACGGCTCTCCTCCACCAAAATAGCGGTAGCTGCTATGGCTTGAATGCATACTGGCCAGCCACGGCTTACTGGGTCCAATAGTTTAGCTAAATAAGCTATTGGTCTTCTCACCCCTCCCCATTCCTGGACTAATACACCATGAGCTACTCCATTTTCTGCATTCACATATAAATGAAAGGGTTTTTCTAGTGAGGGTAAGCTTAGGGCTGGTACCGAGGCTAGTTTCAACTTCAGTTTTTCTAATTTATTATCATCATCATCTTTGGTCCATTGTATATTGTCTCCCCCTGTTAATTTTTCATATAAAAATTTTACTGCTTGTGTATATCTTCCAATCCATAATCTGCAATATCCCAGTAGCCCCAGCAGTCTCCTAACCTCCTTTTTTGAAGAGGGAGGAGGGAGGGATAAAATCCCTGTAATTGTTTCAGGACTTAGTTGTCAGCTACCTTTGCTTATCAGGTGGCCGAGATATTTTACTTCTGATTCCACAAACTGTAATTTCCTTTTTGATGCCTTTAGTCCCTTTTTCCCAAGAAAATTTAGAAGCTTTATGGTAGCTCCTTTAACTTTCATTTCATCTTCTCCTGATATTAGAAGGTCATCTCCATATTGGATAAATTGTATTCCTGGGGGAGTGGGGAAGGTTTGTAGTATTTCTCCCAAGGCTTGCCCAAATAAATTTGGGGCCTCACAATAGCCCTGTGGCAGTTTAGTCCACCTCAACTGGTTCTTTTTCCCTGTGTTTGGATCTTCCCATTCAAAGGCAAAAATATTTCGGCTTTCCTCTGCCAGTGGGCAGGCCCAAAAGGCATTTTTAAGATCTACCACACTAAACCACTGATGTTGAGGTGGAATTTTGCTTAAAAGAGTGCAGGGATTAGGAACCATAGGGTAGCAGGCCCGTGTTCTTTTGTTTACTTCTCTTAAATCTTGCACTAATTTATAATTTCCATCAGATTTCTTTACTGGGAGAATAGGGCTATTATGAGGGGATTTACAAGGTTCTAGTGTCCCATCCTTTATTAATTCTTCTATCACTGGTTTTAAGCCTTTTCTCCCTTCTAAAGATATAGGGTACTGATGTACACAAATGGGACCTTCTCCTTTTTCAATTGTGACCCTTATGGGGTCAAGATCTAGTCCACCCCTAATCCCTTCCCTAGCCCAAACCTCTCTGTTAATTTTGCTTTCATCTTCTTGGCTAAGTTTAAACACTTTGGCCGTCATTTTCCCTTCTTCTGGTATGACTCCAATCCCCAGTTGGATTTGTAAATCCCTTCCCAATAAATTGCTGCCAGCCTCAGGAGCTAACAAAGCATCCCCTATCCCTATTTTTGTTTCCCCTTCAATAACCACATCTTTAATGACAGGGACCTTAAATCCTTCCCCCTTTGCTCCTGTTACTTTTACCATATCATTACTTACATCCCACCCTTTTGGAATATTCATCACACAAGTCTTTTCTGCCCCAGTGTCAACTATAAATTCCAATACTTCCTCTTCGGGGCCTACTTTTAAAGTTATCAAAGGCTCCAGATGGTATTTATCCCCCCAAAAATAGAGCCCATGATTTCCCTATTTTTCTTCTGTGCGTGTCTCTTGAAATCTTTTCAGATCCCTCCTCAGGTGGGGGCATTCTCTTTGATAATGCCCTTCTTCCTTGCAATAGAAACAGGCATCCCTGGGTTGTTCTTGGAATCTTGATTGTGCTGAGGTTTTATTTTTCTCTTTTCCACCATTTCTGAATCTGGAATGTTTAGGAGTGTTACCTGAGGGCTTTAGATTTTTTTTGGAAGGTACTCTCTCGCATAGTGGCTATCATGATCTTTGCTCCCACTTTGGCTTTTTCTTCATCCCTCCGGACATATATATCTTTTGAGCTTCCCTTACTAGGTCTTGTAATGGTTTCTCATACCAATCTTCTATTTTTTCCAATTTTTTTCTAATATCTGGCCAGGCATGAGTGACAAAGTGAACTCTTAGCAGGGCTTGCCCTGCTAGGGACTCCGGGTCTCTCCCAGAATATTGTTTCATATTCTTTCGGAGCCTCTCCAGCCACTCAGTCAGGGTTTCTTCCTTCCCTTGCTGCCCCTCAAAGGCCTTTCTGACATTTTGTCCTCAGAGTGCCCCCTCTTTTATTCCCTTGATTATCAAATTACAATAATCATTCATATGTCCCCTCCTAGCTTCATCATTTTCGTTCCAGTTAGGAGGTGTAATGGGCATTTTCTGATCCCCGGGTGGACCTTGTTGGTTTTCTTTTCCCCAAATTTTTATTCCAGCAATTCTAATCATTTCTCTTTCTTCTTGGGAGAATATTATTTTCATTATTGATTGCATTTCTTCCCAAGTGAAAATGTTGGGACCTAAGAACTGGTCCAACATTTCAGCTGTACCTATGGGGTCTTCTAATAATCCTTTAATTTCTTTTTTGAAATTCCTAACCTCTGTAGAGGTTAGAGGAGCACTCACAAAGCCGCTTCCCCCTCCTCCCGTAGGTACTTCTCTTAACGGAAAGAAATGAATTTCTCGGCTTCCCTCTGTTTGTTTAGCAATGGAGGGCTTGTTGGGCTGCCTCGGAGCCTTAATGGCACCTCCTGTATTCTGGTATGGTGCTCCTTCGTTAAGAAGAGGGTTGATTTGGGAAGAAAGCACCGAACTCCCCTGGGGAGGAGGGGCAGATTCAAAGTCTGGCGCTGAAGCTGAATATTCTGTGGTGCAGAGGGTGGGGGTGGGGTATGGCAGTGAAGCCAGATATTCCGGAGCACAGGAGGCGGGCACCGGGGCTAAAGCCGGGTTTCTCAAGGCAGGAGAGGTAGGGGCTGAAGCCGGGACGTGTGACCTTTCCCTTGATGCAATTGAGGGTGCTGGGATTCCCGAGATATATGGGAAGGGTGGGATCCCCGGCATGGGCGGGGGCAGGGCTCCCCCCCAGCTCCATTGGGGCGGGAGGGCTGCCGGGGGAAAGGCCCCCGGTGCGGGCGGAGGGGGGGCTGGCGGGGGAAGCCCCGGAGCCAGGGGGAGGAGGGCAGCTTCTGGTGCTGGCGGCGGAGGCAATACTTCTAAAGGGTCTCAGCCTTTTTTCTCTTCTGTTTGCTTTTCCTCTGCGGTTTCTGATATTTTGAAGACTTTGGTTCCCAGAGGTTTTGTAATTCCTGTCCAGCAAGAAGCATATTCTCTCTCCTCAGGGTGAGATGGCTCTTTTGAATTTACAAATACATTTAGAGCCTGGCAAATCCATGCCTCATCAGACCCGTATTTTGGCCAGTACACATGATCAGATCTGATTTCCTTTTTTACCCACTCTTTCATGCAGAATTGAATCATTTTTACTTTCTCTTTTCCTTTTGTAGAAGGATCAGTTTCCCAGTTTGCGAGTTTGACCCCGAGGGGACTGTCTCGGGGTATATCCTCTGGCACCCTTTTATAATTTGAACTTAATTTACTAGGTTGTTGTCCCATTTTTCCAGGAGTTCTCTATTACTCAAAATACCAATTTATCCCCCCCTTTGAAATACTAATTCATTCCTTTAAAACACCAATCTTCACTGCTGTAAAATACTACCCACCCTTTCACAGTACAAAAAACACCAAAAAATTTATTAGAGCCCACCTTCCCCAAAAACAAAGTTAACTTCGAATTACACAGTTTTTCATTCACACATTCACTCTTTTTTAATATTTGTTCACTCACTCATTCCTACTCACAACAGAATAATAAGGTACCTCTTTCAAGTCACTTGTTAGTATCCACCCATGGGTATGATATAATCCTCAGGATTCTGGGTGCTCTTGGATTTCCCTCAACCCAGCATTGCTAGCATCCAAACCCCAACCTCTCTTGGGGTACTTTTAGGCCCTGGGTGCTCTTGGGGTTTTCCTCAACCCAGCATATGGGGGGGTAGCTCCCACTTTGCAACCCCTTCTCTGGGACCCCGTCCCAGTCACCCCCGGAGATTCTTTCACTCCGCTTATCTCTCGCTTTGTCTCCTCGCTGGCCGCTGTTCTCGTGAACAAGACGGAACGGCAGCACTCAGAGACTGCCACACTCGCTTCGCAGATCTGGGGGCAACCAGCCCACGTCTCATTCACACACGCTCATCTCCCGTAACCACCCCCTTTTTCTTTGGACAATACTTCCCAGTCCTGTTTCTTTTCCAGTGTCTGTGGGATTTTTGTCGAGAGCGCTCTCTTTCATTTGCTTTATTTTTGTGTCTTTCTTGTCCTCCGGGTGTTGCCCTGCTGCCACCAAATCACGCCAGAGGATGCTAAGCAAAGGTCCTGCCAACTTGGGCGGGAGGCGCCTTACCCTTGCTTCTTGAATCCTCCCACGCTTTTCAGAGGCGAGGTGTAGCTCCGGGACGAGCCCTTAATTGTGAAAAACGAGGTTCACTCTCCTGTGAGAATTTAAAGGGTTTAATATAAAGACAATAAGAGACACATCAAATAAAGCAACGGGGTAATGGCCGGGTGCCTTGGTGCTCTGCCAAGAGCACACCTGATGCCAGAGGTGAGTCCTTTTTATACCATTTTTACTGTCTGTTCTTTATTCATATTAAAACTTTTCCTGGAGCTGTTCTGCATGGCCATTCCTTGGTTCCGCCTTTTTAGAGCATGCGTAGTCTTCTGCCTTGTGGTTTTATTTCTCTTGATTCTTGGGGTTGGGCCCGCTAGGCAAGAGTCGATGGTAGGGTGGATTTCTTAATTCTCCAGACAGTCAGGGCTGATTGCAGCTTTGGGCCTCTTCGTCTCTCCGGGCAGAGTGGTGATAACGGCTCTTGGACTCTCCTGGCCGCCTGTTCTCCGGGCGGAGTAGCATTTGGGCCCTTTTGCTCCCTAGACAAAGTGTTGATTAGCAGCTTTTCGGGCCTCATCCTCTGTTCGTTTGGAGGTTATCTTACGTGCTCACACTTGTTAACATTCTTGCTAAAAAGAGAGAAAACTACATCCACACAGCAAAAAGCATTTCTAACATTATATAATATCTACTTTATACTTTGCGAGAAGCCAATATAATATATGTTTATAACACCTCCATTGGCGACCTCCTTTTCCCTCTGATTCAGCTACCTTGTGGTAGGTGCGATGGTGCTGAAGAAGGGTGGCGGCTTGGCACAGTTGCTGTCACAGGTGGATCTTTGAGTGGCATGTGTGAGGGTAGGAGGGTACGGCACCCATAGCTGAAGGCAAAAAAGGTCAGGGCATGTCATCAGCCGCAGTCGTGCTAAGTTGTTCATCTATGCAAACTGCTTGCCGAGTTGTTCCTTTCTTAGGTAATGGGGGCTTGTATCAACCAGAACTGCAAATGGTCAGTATTTGCAGAGAAGGTTACTTGGACTGTTGTTGAAGTGAGTGTAGCAGTTTCTATGGCATTCTGCAAAAAAAGTGACAGGTCTCCCTGTGTTCCCCAGTTCTTAACAAAGATGAAGTTAACAAACCCCTGAAAAGAGGTTTTGCAAAACTTCAGGGATATTTTCCTACTAGTACTGTAGAGACAACCATAGTCACCTTGTCTTTCCAAAAGTGAAGGTTCCCTATTTTTGTCCAAGAGCATCAAGTGCTTTTGATCAGCGTTTGTGTGCATGCATTAGCCTCGTTCTTGCTCTTCCTTGGAGAACTTTTACAATACTCACATGATCTGTGTAGGCTGCAGACTGCAGTGGTGAACTTCAAGGCTTCCAGCAGAAGGGAGATGCTGTCCACGTTTTGGATTCTCCTTAGCCTGAACCTTCAATGTCCAATAACGCAGCGTTTGGTGCTCGAGGCACTGACTCTGGCGTGCCCCTGGTCAGAGACAGTCCAGCTGCGTTACCTCCACGCGTCGCTGAAGCGACTTCGGGATCAGGAAAAGAGCTTGCTGGGCTAGCTAGCTGGCTTCTTTGCAGAGGGAAACACGGCAGGAGCCGTTGATGTCGGCTCACGTTAGCTCAGAGACAAAGGAAGAGAGGGGCTGTTCAGGTCTGGCTTCTAACAGGTTTAATGCGATAGGATGAGGATGAGGTCGGATTGATGGGAATCCGCTCCTCGGAGCCTTGTCCTCAGTTTTATAGGGAATTTGAAAACCCCCTGTAACTATTCCTGAAAAGACCTGCCTTGCTAAATTAGTGCCTTTTAAGTCTTGTGTCCCCAGGATAGAACAACAAACTCACAAAGATAACAGCAGTGGATCTACAGGACTTCTGCAGGCCTTCTGGACTGCAGACATCTCTGACCAAAGGCCACAGATGACGTGTACCCTGATCCTGCCGAACGCCCGTCCGCCCTGGACTCAGCTTCAAGGTTTGATTGATACTGGTGCTGATGTAACTATCATCTCCTTCTCTGCGTGGCCTCCCTCATGGCCTTTACCCCCAGTGGGATCGGCCATCACAGGATGAGGATGAACCACACAGAGCTATTGAAGCAAACGGCCTGTGACGGTGAAGGACTCAGAGGGGCACACAGCTACAATTAGGCCTTATGTTACTACCACTTCCCTTAACCTTTGGGGACGGGATGTGTTGGCAGCCTGGGGCATACGGATCGGGACAAATTTTTAGCAGGGGTCACTGTGCGCAAAGGTGCACAGTATCCTACACTGCCTTTGCAGTGGTTGATTAACACACCAATCCGAGTCAGACTCTGCTTAGTTAGTTGAATTAAGGGCTGTTATCATGGCTTTTCAACGATTCTCACAGGAACCTTTGAATTTGGTTACTGAAGCCGACTAGCAAAAGCTCGTATACAATTAATCACCTTACGGTACCACAAAATTCAAAGAATCCTGTTCTTCTGAATCACTTTCTCTCATTGCAATCTGCAGGCAAGAGACAACTGCCCTGGGCAAAAGTCTGGGTGTGGAATTTACTCACTAACCAGTGGGAAGGCCTGCGGGAACTTATGGTTTGGGGTCGTGGCTATGCTTGCGTTTCTACAGATACTGGGGTACGGTGGCTAGCTGCAAAATGTGTTCGCCCTGCCCTACGGCACCAGAGGCAGAACAGGCAACCTCCAAATGATGACCAGAACACCAACCATCCAAGTGGCCACCAGAATGTAGATCATCAGCCATCAGACTCTTCTGATGATGACCAAGATGTTGACCATCAGGCAGATGGTCCTTCTACAAGCAGAGACTGGGATGGTCCTTCCACAAGCAGAGACTGAACTTTAAATTTCTTGTTATGGAGTCAGATCGTTAAAGCCTTAAGGACATATTTAGAATTAATAACTGATGTAAATTTCTATTTAGGATTAATAGTGGAGTTGTTATCTTATCAAACAAAAAGGGGGAATTGTAGATACCAAAATGCTGCTAGCGAGGATTTTCTTGCTATTTTCTAAGTCTGTGAGAGACTTTTCTCTCTCACAGAAGAGGTAGCAGAGTATGTAAACAACCAAGCCACCTGCAACCTTGAAAAGTCTGGTTTATGGTCTAGTAGAAAAATATTTTGACAATGGATGGTTTAGGATTTTAGCCAATCACCCCAAGGGGGGGGGCTGATCCTTTGTCCAATTAGACTATGAAGAAAAAAGTCTGTAAAAGAGTTTGTGAAATAATTAAATGAATAAATCTTGGTGCACAATTCCTGCCTGCTGGATCTTCTCTCCTCCTCCTCCCTATGGCTGCGGGACACAGTGATACACCCTAGGGCCCAGGCCTGCGGTAATAGACCACAATTACAAGTGAACTGCAACACAAGCAGCTAACACATTCCTCCTGTGATAAATGAGTGAACGATAAATTTTGTCTTTCGCATCTATCACTTTAACATTTAGAAGTGAGAATGTACTATGTAGAAATAGTGTTAAGGTAAAATATAGGTAAGTAAAAACAAGACTAGAGTAAATTGTAACTTCGAATGAGTGGTAACATGTTGGGAAACGTAGGAAGAAACACATGATAATAAATGTCCTTTAAGTTGAGAAATTACAGAGGTGGAAACCAAGACATCTTCAAGAAACAAAGAAGATAAACCGCATGCATCCCAGGAAGTCTGTTATCTCATCAAAACTCACACCTCCCAAAGAACCCATCAACTACAAATTAGGTTGGAGACTGAGGAGGCACCGGAGGGGGGTGCCTGCCTTCAATTCTGGAGCTACTCAGAGGACCGAGGTGGCAGTGTGCTGGCGTGTGCTGGCGCAAGGGGGCAGAGACGGAGGGGGGAAAGTTGAGTGAAGTGTAAATGACTTTCTGGGCTTAAGGACTATGTTTAAAGAAGTACTAAAGTTCACAGTAAAATGAATGGAGCCACGCCTCTAGCAATATTGCTAAGTGCTCCTGCACTGTGATATGCCTTTGTTCTACTAATAAATGCTCAATATTATGCTGCTGAAAATTCCGCTTGGGAATTCATCTTTCTCACTTCTTCCCTTAAAATCAGTTCTAAGAATTTAGTGTGAAATACATTTAGGCTTGGTCCACATTATTTTTAGTTCAAATAAACACATCTAAATTTTTTCCATCTTTCCCATTAAAGGATTTTGGTTTTGGCTCATTCTTTCAGCATTTTGCCAGCAATCTGCTCAATGCTCTTTCCTTAGGAATGAAAGCTGTAGCCTGATATTACAAAGTGTTTGGTGAAACCTTTACCATGACTCTCAAGTCGCAACATGCCAGATAATCACTGGTTTTCAAAGCTGCTTGAAGATAGAAGGAAAGCGTCAAAGGTTTATGCATGAATCAGCATCCCCTTGTCACAACGTCATGCTGCAGTGATCCTTGCAGAGCTCTAAGACTGGATTTAAAGGAGAAAAGCTCAATACTGGCTCCTGAGCCAGCAGGATGAAACATCCAAGATTGTACATATATTACTTCTGTGCTAAAACTACTGTATGAAAACGTCTTACCATTATGGCAGTTTTATAGTACTCCATAGGAGACATCTCTTTAAATGACTCTAATATCCTTTCAGTGCTAAAATTGAGAAGGGGGTTGATCCATAGTTAACTCATGTAAACACGAGTGAACTACTAAGAGACAGCAAATGTTAATCACAAAACCTAAGCAGCAGGATTCGCCTTAATCTTGTCAAGATAAGAGGAACAGGATCTTTTGAAAACCGGCACAGAGATCGCTGCATCAGCCACCGAAGAACTGCGCATGCTCCAGAAAGAAAGGTAAAAAGTGCATTGTGACAAAGACTACTGATCTTCATCAGAAAGACCCTCGAGGAAGAAGAGGAGCCTTCCTCAGTGCGCCCATCAGCGTACACAGCGCATGCATGGCACGTATGCTAATGATATTAATGACTTCCGAGAAGTAATTTCTAGAACCACTCCTATCCCAAGAATTGTGATGAATGTTCATAAATTTTACACATAATGCTGGACTGTATGGAGTGCTCTGTGTGTGTGTGTTAGGAGGAGTGATCCCCCATGCACCCAGCGCCGAATAAAGCAAATACCCGCTTCTCTGACTCTGAAGCATCTCTAGGCCTGGTTTTGGGCAATTCAAAATAGGTGAATACACATTACAACTACAGCTGAAGTTGTTGCGTAGGCAGATTGAAGAGGAAAGGATTTCATCTTCATCACTCTCCTTCTTTCTTGTTTTGACAGAATTAAGAACTTGTAAAAAATCTGATATCACTGATGCTCACCACTCTTCCAATTAGACTACGCTCACTTAGGCAACGAAGTCCAGAGCTTCGGATATCTCCCGCTTCTGCCCTAGGAATTGCTTCCAGTGCTGTACCTTTGCTCCAGCTGCGAAACCAAACCAGCAGAACCAAGGAAGTTCTCTCTGAATGAACCATTGCTCTTGAAGGCTACAACGGTAGTCATGGCAGTGAACACTCCTCTTCACTGGGCCATTCCTCTGAAAAAAAACCCATGCACCACCTCTCAACCTAAACCGTTAAGCCTCCTGCTGATGCTGACTGACAAAGCGTCCAACTGCACTTAGATTCCAACAGCTACTTCCAATGACCTGTCAACAGAGCTTTGCAGACTTGCAACAGAGCAACAAACTAAAGGGGCTATGTTTCATGGCTGTTTTTCAAACATCATTGACTTATGTCCCTTTGCCAGCTTAAGTGAAGGTGGCCCATCCACCTTGGTCAAAATCAGCAGAATTTTGGCCCAATTTGTTGTTACGCAACACATCATGACACAATCTCTTGGTGTTGATGCAAAATTCCCACTGAAGTGCATGTCGTTACATGACTTAAGGCTACCTACTCACAGAGTGTCCACTCCACTGCCACACCCATTTTCTGGCCACCTTGAAATGACTGAGCTGTCTTACTGTTCCCAACATTCCTCAGGGGTACGTGACCACCATAGCCTCCCTTCTGAAGTTTAGGAACCTAAGTAGTACTAGCAATAGCAGTTTATCCAAAATCCATTTGCTCCATCAACAAACTCTGAGCAAGCGCTGAGAATTAGTTTCAAGACTTCTACATATATTTACAGGGAGCTTTTTGTTTGCTTGTTTGTTTTTAAAGCAGATGGAGTAGTGCGATGTTTCCCTGAGGCTACCAGGGCTGCGAGGCAGGCAGGCAGAGCCCTGGCATGGGTGGCACAGGGGACCCCGGGCGCTGACGGCTGCCACCAGCGCAGGCCAGCTCGGAACTGGCAGGCAGGGCTGCACCCCGCGTCTGCCACAACAGCTGCAGCTTCTGCAGCCTGAAACACAGCTGGCTCAGGGGTTCAAATTAAGAGCCAAAACCTTTTGCTGCTCAATTTGGGGCAGAGAAAGGTCATCACTTCTAGCATGGCATAAGCCTGCCACTACATTTCTGTGAAGGAAAATCACCTTGTTAGAGTGAAACTCCTGAGTAAAATACTGAAGCGCTTTCAGATTCGTATTATCTGACATTTCTGTGACCTTCTTTTATACCTGCATTGTTTCCTACTGCTGGTTTTGGGCACAAGTTCTGTGTACACTATTCTGGAAACAAAAAAATAACCCAAAACCAACACCCACTCCTCCCCCACCATCACTCCTTCCCCAGCCCCAAGCCTAACAAAACCAGCCTGCAGAATGTGCAGGATTTCAAATGAGAACAAGCATAGATGGGACATCAAAAGATGGATTCTCCTTAGACATTTGTGCATGCAGTGCTCTGCAATCAACTCCTAAATTCTACTCCTCGTACACCAAATATTTGTCTTGGGAACTCCTTGTTCTCCATTCCAACCCTTCTGAGAGGGTAATCGAGGAGTTACTCTACATATTTTAAGCACATGTTGCACTAGTCAAATCCAATGCACAGCATTACTTGACTAACTGAGGCGGTGGCAAGGTCAATTAAGACCTGTTCATGTCTTAATTTGGAGCTCTTCCAACTGCTTGAAAAGTGAAGCCTTGGACGTTGAAGGTTCAGACTAAGGAGAATCCAAAATGTGGATAGCATCTCCCTTCTGCTGGAAGCCTTGAAGTTCACCACTGCAGTCTGCAGCCTACACAGATCATGTGAGTATTGTAAAAGTTCTCCAAGGAAGAGCAAGAACGAGGCTAATGCATGCACACAAACGCTGATCAAAAGCACTTGATGCTCTTGGACAAAAATAGGGAACCTTCACTTTTGGAAAGACAAGGTGACTATGGTTGTCTCTACAGTACTAGTAGGAAAATATCCCTGAAGTTTTGCAAAACCTCTTTTCAGGGGTTTGTTAACTTCATCTTTGTTAAGAACTGGGGAACACAGGGAGACCTGTCACTTTTTTTGCAGAATGCCATAGAAACTGCTACACTCACTTCAACAACAGTCCAAGTAACCTTCTCTGCAAATACTGACCATTTGCAGTTCTGGTTGATACAAGCCCCCATTACCTAAGAAAGGAACAACTCGGCAAGCAGTTTGCATAGATGAACAACTCAGCACGACTGCGGCTGATGACATGCCCTGACCTTTTTTGCCTTCAGCTATGGGTGCCGTACCCTCCTACCCTCACACATGCCACTCAAAGCTCCTTGCGTGGAGCTCTCGCACCACCTATGACAGCAACTGTGCCAAGCCGCCACCCTTCTTCAGCACCATCGCACCTACCACAAGGTAGCTGAATCAGAGGGAAAAGGAGGTCGCCAATGGAGGGAAGTTGTACCCCCTGACAGCTAAGCTCCAACTACGGTGTCGCTTATGTCCTTCCCAGGACGGGCGGGAAAACGCCTCGGCGCAGCGCAGCGCTGGCCGGGAGCGGCCGGCACGGCACCGAGCGCGCTCCCCACTTCCCTCCCGCCCGCGCCGCTGCGGAGACCCCGGGTTCGCCGGAATCGGCCACATGCTGCACGGAGGGCAGCGCGGCAAAGGCGGCCTCCCCTCGTCGCCCGGGGAAGGCCGGCCTCGGATCCCCGCTCTCTCCACCGGCACGGGCAGTGCCAGCAGCCTCTCGCTGTGGCCGCCGCTGGCCGAAAGCCTCGCCGCGCACCGCCCGGCCGGCCCCGCCGCTCCGCGGGGTCACACGGCACCTGCCGTGGGCGGCCGCCGAGCGACAGGAAGCAGAAGCGCTCACCGCCGCGCCGCTCGCCGCCCCGCCCGGGCGCTCCTCTCCTCGCGCTACCACGATGGCGCCGGCCCGCCCCGCCTTCCCCGTCGCCTGCGGCGCAACGCGGCTGCTCCGAGCCACGCAGCACGCGTGCGGCCGGGCCCTGCCGAGCTGCCGGCGGAGCCGGGGCACAGCCCGGGCGGGAGAGCTTCCGGCGAGGCTGGGCGGGCGGCGAGCGCGGCCGAGCGTGAGCGCGCCAGGCGGGCGGCGGGCGGCGGCGCGATGGAGAGCTAGATGGAGGCGGCAGCACCGCGCGGCATAAAATAGCTGATCGTCCGGCAGCCGCCCGCTCCGCAGCCCCTCGGCTGCTGTCGAGAAGGGCCCCAGCCCTGGCCGCGCCGGTGGCGAGGCGGCTCCGCAGCCCGCGGGCAGCCCTGGCGGGGCAGGGGAGCACTGCGGGCAGCCCCGGGGCCGCGCAGCCGTCTGCAACGCGCGGTGGGAGCCGCTGGGAACTATTTTACACGTCCCGGGGGGCTGGAGAGGAGCACGGAGACCACGCGGCAGGTCGCTGCCGTTAGGGAAAATTAATCCACGATGCCTGAGGTTTATATCCGAAAAGGAGACAGAGGAGTCCTGCAACATTCTTCGACTACAGGGAGAGTCCATGGGGCTTTTCCCATGGCGTCTGTCAAACGGTTGCGGGATGCAGCCCCCTTTTGATGCCAAGTTCCCGGCCACAGCACCCTCTTCCTTTTCCCCACTGGCTGAGGTATTCGGGAGATACAGACTTCCGGAACTGCCTACTCTATGCGCCCCCCTCTAATATGCACCCCCCTCTTGGCATCGAGAAGAAAGAAAAGAACCCCATTCCTAATGCTCTTAAGTCTTTGTTGCCTTGCTCTAGGTTCAGGAATTTAACACGGCCTTGATTAATCAACAGTCTCTGATGATTAGTAACAGTTCTAGAGAACTCCTAGTTTCTTCTGTTACTTCACTAGCCATAACTTCCTAGCCTTGTCTACAGGCCGATTCACACGGTCTCTTTGTAAAGACTCATCCATCTCATTCCTTTTAATCCCTCCTCTTTTTATTTGCTCTGTATTTGCCTTTACAAACCTTAATTACCATGGATTTAATTTTTTCTTCTGGAGTCTTCTTGGGTTTTGCTATTATTTGCAGTGACATCCTTTTCTGTCCTTTTGTAGTCATTTCTGGATCTGGTAGGCATGGCTGCTAGCGGCATCCCCTTGAGCACCTGCTGAAAGAGCTGCAGCCAGCATGGTGTCACGCATGGTAAAAAGATGAGAGTTGCTATAGCATATAAGAGGAGGAATCGTATTCATTTAGCCCAGAGCTGGCCAGTTAACCATGAAAACATGTCCCATCCCCATCCTTTCAACATTTGGACAGGTCCACGAGCTGACGTTATTTCCTTTGTTATTTGTTTGACCACTTTTCCGCTGTCATCTGCTTGCAAACAGCAGCTCGAGTCATTTAATTTCCCACAAACTCCTCCTTCTTCTGCCAACAGATAATCTAATACCATCCAATGTTGAATTACCGCTTTCCTCATTTAAGTGGGTTGCTCAGCAAAAAGGTCAAGCGCTGTGGCTGGCTGGTTGGTAATTATTTCCGAGACAGCTTGTAACCTAATTATCTCCTTCAAATGATAAATGGGTTCCCAGGCATCTGGGATTAATTCCTTAGGTTTCCAAGGGGCTGGTCCATCGTGTTGGGTAACTTGTTCTGTTGGCCGTTCATCATTTCCCCGTTTTGGGGTGCTCCCTCCAGCCAGGGCTGCATCAGCTGACTGCTTTTCTCTAATTAAATCATCACAGATTTTGATTCCTAAGCGATTTCCCAGAACTTGTAGTAGCAAAAAGAACAACAGTCTACTAAATATACCATATCCCTGACCAGTTTGGAGGTAACCTGAGCTAAGCATGTTGGCCACAAATCCAATACTGTCCTTTCAAAGCCCGTGTTCCATTAGCAAAGGAACCTACCCATGGTCATCAATTGGTGGCTCAAAATACAGCAGGATTCCCGGGCCTAACGGTCCTCCAACAAGAGTTGCCCCACCATAAGGGTCCCAGCATTTGCATTTCCAAGCTCCCGCACAGGGTTCCCACCTACATTTACATCTGCAAGCTGCTTGGTTGGATTTGGAGCAGAACTCACTAAAAGGCTTTGAGTTCCAATCCGGTGTGGCCATTCCCACTGATAATCACAAACAACATGTCTTCTACTTGTGGAATTTTTGTGGGGACTGCTCAAAAACAGGTGGTCAAAAAAACCCCTTGTCCCTCCCCATTGCTTTACAGGCTTCCAAATATTTTTGGTAAGTGTGATAAGAACGCCTTACGCAGCTACTGTTAGTGAGCCGAACAGGTATTTGATTGCATTTGCCTTGATATTTGGAACAATTGGAAGGAGGGCAATTGGGGGTCCAAACCCAGTTGTTCAAGCCCAGAGGGAAAGTCAATTGACAATTGCCTTTTCCTACAAAGACACGCCCTATCCTATTTAGGCAATAAGTGCCTGTTGGAGAAGAATGAAGTGGCCATGAACTTCCTTCTTTGGCCCCAAATCCCATCCCACTGTGGCCCTCACATTGACCCACCATTTAGGTTCAGCTGGGCTAGCCAACTATGGCCACTCTTCAGATCCTCCTGGCCTTCCACAGAGCCAGCAATTGCTAAGGTTAAAAACTTTTGCTACTTCTTCTCCTAAGGCTGCAAATTGATTCTCCCACTCCTGGCCTAAACTCAGCTGACCATATCAAAGTAGAATTAGGAAGGAAAATGTTTTAATAGTGTCATCTAATTAGCTAGTCTAATTTTCCCGTTGTCTTCTGCAGCACCTGTGGCAATTGAAGACACAGAAACCACTTAACGTAACAAAATGGCCACAAGTATTAGCCCCCAAGTGAGTGGAGATTCTAGAGGAGGGATGCCTTTACAGTCTATTTCAGCAGACGGTCTGAAGGTAGGACTGCGGGGCTTCTTCCGATGTCGAAGCACTGCCTACTGCTCCGGCCCACTCCTGCAGAGTGTCAGTCACGGCCTCCCGGCCTTCTCCTCCAGCTGAGATGTGCAAATCTCTGAGGCTTCAGAGACCTTGACCCGAGAGTGACGGGTTCACCTGTGTTCAGCTTACTTGACGGCTGTTTCTGTCGTCAGTGACACTTGGAATAGGCCACACCATTTCACCAGCACTGGCGCTTCTTTCTACTCCTTAACTAGGACTCAATCTCCTGGTTGGATGTTAAAAGCAGCAAAGTCCAAAGGCCGGGCTTGCGCCAGCTGAGCTTCCTGTTGAAGGGGTTTCACAAGAAGCAGGATCCTGGCCACAGATGGTTTTAAAAATGCATCACTTGCCTCTACCCCCCCACTAGGTGGAGACTTACCAGGGCAATTGCAAACAACGATTGAAAGGGAGATAACTGAATCTCTCTTCTGGGTTGGGCCCTCATTCTCACCAAAGCCAATGTCCAAAGCCCTACCCATGGCATCTTGGTTTCTATTACCAGCTTCAAAAGGTGTTTATTTCTCTCTTCATTGTTTTCTACCCGAGCCGAGCTCTGGGGGTGCCAGGGCCTATGGAGGTTCCATTGTGTTCCTAAAGAAGCCAAAACCCCTTGAAGGATCTTTCCTGCAAAATGCGTTCCCCTATCTGAATCTATTGCTTCTACAATGCTGTATCTTGGAATGATTTGTTCCAAAAATGCCTTAAGAACAGATCCTGTCATTACTGAAGTAGTTGGAAATACTTCTGGCCACCTTGCTAGCTGACATACGATTACCAGAAGATATTAAGCCTTGCCACTTGGGGCATCTCCGGAAAATCCACCTGGCATCTTTGGAAGGGCCATGCAGCCCAAGGCCTCCCTCCTCTAGCAAGTTACTTTGTAACTTGGCTGTTGGCTTTAGCACAGATCAAGCAACCTTCAACAGCTCCTTTTGCCAGTCTAAAAAGACCCCCAGCAACATACATCATGAGATAGGCTTCTGCCAATCCTCAGGAAGTGCAAGGACTCTCTTAATGGAGTTGCTTTAATATTGGTAGGGCCAAAGGTTCTGGTATCTCTTGTTTGCCATCCCTTGGAAACCAATTCTTGCCTTTTTTCTCTGCCACACGACTTTTAACTGTATGTCAAACTGCTGTGGTAGAAAAGACAGCTTCCTGGGCAGTGATGGAGTCACGGGGAGCAAAGGGGGCATCTTGGAGAGTTCTGGCAGAAGTGTGGCTTTCTGAGTTTCTTCATCCACCAAAAAGGAGACAGAGGAGTCCTGTAACATTCTTCAACTCCAGGGAGAGGCCATGGGGCTTTTGCCATGGAGTCTCTCAAATGATTGCGGGATGCAGCCCCCTTCTGATGCTAAGTTCCTGGCAACAGCACCCTCTGAGGTACTCGGGAATTACAGACTTCCGGAACTGCCTACTCTATGCCCCCCTCTAATATGCACTCCCCTTTTGGAATGGAAAAGGAAGAAAACCAAACTATTCCTAATGCTAGGAAGTCTTTGCTGCCTTGCTCTAGGTTCAGGAATTTAGCAGGGCCTTGGCTGAGCAACAGTCTCTGTTGATTAGTAACAGTTTCTAGAACGAATACTTTCTTCTGTTACTTCCCCCCCTGTAAATTCCTAGCCTTGTCTAAGGAGAGATTCACACGGTCTCTTTGTAAAGACACATCTATCTTACTCCTTTCACTCCCACACCTTCCTTGCGGTGGAACGGCTCTCCCCGGCACAGCACCTGGCACAAAACCCCCGTATACGCACACACACACCTGCACTTACCCTGCACTCCACTGCACACACACACACACACACACCTCCCGCACACTAACACCCCCTCCACATCCCCACCATGCTACTTGCAGTGGCCCCGCCCCTGCCATCCCCACCGGCTGGCAGCACCCACTCCTCGCATGCTTCCCCATGCCTTGCATTTCCTTGCTGCCCCCTCTGTAGCCTTCCCTCAACCTGCCTTTTCTCCCCTGCCTTGCACTGACTTGCTCACCCATCCCCCACCTGACTTCCTTTCACATTCGTCTAGGTCTGGCCTCATCTTTCCTTTTCCTTCTAGGACCCTCATTGCCTTGCCTCGCCTCGCAAAGCCACCACTTGCCTTGCCTTGCCCTTGAACCCCTCCCTTGCCTTGCATGACCTTGCTCACCCCTCCCCCACCTGGAATTCAACACCCCTTTTCAATGACATTTCTGGGCCTTGCCCTGCCCTTTCTGCTCCTCCCAGGAATCTCAAAGCTCTCAAGCATCTCCGGTGTTTCAGGATCCCATGAGAGGAAGACCAGGGGAGGACGCATGTTGCCACACTCATCTCTGTGGGCAGCCTTTGTCTGGGAGCAATCCTTGCATGTCTTGAACCTTGGAGGGGCAATTCACATTTTGCCCTTGAGCTCGGGGACCAGAAAGAGAGTTCTTTTGCATACAAGGGAAAGCAGGTAGCTCAAGTCTTTTAGGTACAGAGGAGAGATGACCCACGCGGGATCAAGGCCACACAGAGCACTTGGTCCTGGCCACTTTTGTGCACCAGCAGTCCTTGAATGTACTTCTCACCTGCCTTGCCTGGCCTTGCCTTGGCAACACAACAGTTGCCTTGCCTTGCCCTGCTAGCCCTCTGGAGCCTTGCATTCCTTTGCACGGCCATGCCCAGCACATGACCTGTCTACTGCTTTCCTCCAGGGCCTTGGCTTGCTGAGCCCTTCCTGTTTCTGCCTGGCCTTCCCATCAGTGGCCCTTCCTTCCTACAGCCAGCCTTGCCTCTAACTTCTGGACCTTCTCTTGTCTACCACTCCATTTGCTTTCCCCTCACTGCTCTGGCCTTGCCTACCTCTCCCTTGACTTGCCCACAATTGCCTGCACTCGGTTTGCAGCGCCTTGCCTGCATGGAAGGCAAGGGAAAGAGTGGTAGGCCGGGCAAAGCAAAGCCAGCAAGTTGTAGGCAGTGCGAGGCAAGGCAGACGCAGGCAAAGGAAGCAGAGCAAGGGTACCTTAAGAAGAACTAGACAAGGCAAAGCCAAGAGACTCGGAGTGCCTTTCCTTGGGAAGGCAAGGACATAGTGCCAGTGTTGCTAGGGCAGATGTTAAGGTACCGTGGGGGGGAATAGTCCAGCAAGACATTTCTCTTCTGGCCCCTGTGCGTGTAGGGGCAATTGTTGGACATATTCAATACTGGAGGTGGATCAGTCGCTGGATGTGTTGTATTTTGGAGGAGGGGATGCCATTTCTTTGGAGATGGGCTTGTAGTTGCTCTCTTTGGCAAGGAAGGCAGGTTTGGATGTGCACATCAGGTACTCCTAGGGATTTTAAAGGCTTTTCCCAACAGGCAGAGCTCTCTCTGGGTTCGAGCTGTTGAGCTGTCAGTGGGAATGCAAAGGCCAAGCTCTTAAGCTATTTGTCCTGGTGCCTTCAGTGTGTGAGCAGTCCCTGGTGCCGTTGCCTTTGGATCCTGATTCTGGGAGAGGGAAGGCTTAGGATGGTACCTAGAGCTGAGAAGGAGAGTGCTGAGAACAGCATGTGTGCTGCTAGTTTGAGGGGTGCAGGTGAAGTTGTAGGCAGCAAGATCTTCCTCAGCTGGCACTGTTTTGAGCCCTGTTTTTGCCAGATGGTTTCAAGTTGGTGGGCGGAATCTGCGAGAGGGAAAAGATTTGTTTGGGCCATTTGTTTGGTCTGGCTCTTGGAGTGTGGTGTAAAGAAGAGTGTGCTCTTGGAAGGGGAAGATGAGGGCAACCTTTTTGTCCTGACACCGTTGATTTGAGTGCAGGGCCGTTTGCAAGTTGCCTCTGTCTGCCCTTGGGGTGGTTTCGAGCTGGGCCAGGTGCTTGGCCTTCTTTTGCAAGTCTGCAGCGCCGTCGTGTGGTTGTTTCCATGAGCGCTGACAGTGCCCGGCAAAAAGCGCTTGGCTGGCGCGGCCCCAGTCGTGTGGAAGCAGTTGGTGGAAGAGCTCCGCTGTGCATCCTGCCTCTTGGAGACATAAAAGGATGTAACCCTGCGCGTAGCGGGGAAGCAAGACGAATCTTTTCATTGTTGGCTGAGCAGTTTCTAAGTCGCAAAAGTAAAGGCAGTTTCAGCACGGCCTCTTTCTTTCAGAACCTTTTCTGTGCCATCATGAACATGCTCAACATGCCACTCGCACCCGCTGAACTGCATCAAAGGCCCTGGAGATAGGCGCTTTCTTCAAGCTCTCTGTAGCATCCTACCCTCCACCTCTGGCGGATCCCAAAGCCCTTCCAAACATCCAGCAGCTGCACACAGAGAACAAGTGCTAGAACAAGGCGCTGGCCTTCCTAGTCCTTTTAAAGTCTGTGAACTAGGCGAAACATTCCAGTGAGCAGCACTTTCCTTCGCAACTATATCTAGAGCATCATCACATTCTCTCCAAGTGGGTAAGTCCACCCTTGCAGCGCAGCGTTTGCAGCCACAGTTCGGACTGAGAGATAGGCCAGGTGAGAAAGCATTTCTTGACTATCCCTCTTCTCTGGAAGACTTGATACTCGCAGCGCAACCACGTCCACACACCTTCAGTGTGGCCAGGTTCAAGCAGCTAGAGCTCCCAGAGATGGGAGAGTCAGGAGAGAAGACGTTCCAAAAGTACCGTGTACTTACAGCAGCATTAAAACTGTGCACAGCAGTCTGCAGCACTGTAGACTGCGGCTTCTCCGACAGACGAGCCATCCCATTGTTGCCTCTCGCAGCCTGCTTGCTAGCTGCTCTCCTGAAGAAAAGAACTAGAAGAAAAAGCCAATGCTGGGCTGCACCTTCCCCTTGCCTTACGTAAAGCCACCTAAACTCCCCGCTGCACTCTCTACTTCCCCTCTCCTTGGAAGCGACCACTGTGTTTGCTGCATCTCGAAGCCTAAAGTTAAGCGCCAGTGGTTTTGGGGATGGTTGGAAGAGGGATAAGTAGTAGCACAAGGAAGTAGTTGTCGTTGAACTTCCTCCTTCTCAATGCTAACGTGAATTGGGCAGGCAGGCGAGTGCTAGCCACGCTCCTTTCTCAGTTTGTACGCTGCGGACACGAGTCCGGTGCTCTGCGCCTTCGTTCGGCCTCTTTAGTACCCATGTTGCGCTTTCATTCAGCCGGAGTCGAAGGGTCGTCTACTTCTCGCCCAGAGAGCACGGTGCCGGAAGAGAAATGCCCCAGCCGACTGCTTCTGCCGACACACGCCTGGTCTATGCACTTTCCCTCGCAGCGACATACAGCAGCACTTTCGGTCTTTCTTGTCGTCCAAATGTAAAGGGAAAGATTCTCTGCTATGTCCCGCCCAGAGAACAGTTTTAGGTCAACCAGCACGCCTAGAGCTTGCCCTCGACGCGTGGAAACTTGTGTTTGCACCACATTCAAGTGGTAGCCGTCTTTCCTTTACAGGCTGCAGAACGCCGTCAGATCGCGGTGCTCTCTGCACCTGCCTTCTCAGTTCCAATACCGCCGCGCACAATACAGCTTTGCAGGAAGCAAACACGCGGATAGTCATGTCGCTCAGAAGAACGTGCCAGGACGAAAAGATGTTCTTCCTTTCTCCTCGTCGCCCAGATTGTGGTGCTGTATTAAAAGCCTTGGCCAGCGAAAGGCTAATCCAGCAAGTGTTTCTCACCTGATGCATTTCGCTGAGGGAGAGCTGAGGAAAATCCTTGCACAGCACACTGCGGATGCGTGCAGTACACATGCTGAAGAGCGGCAAAACTCAAAGCCATCGCTGGGCTTCAGTTCTGTCCAGACGGCAGAAGGCGAAGAACGAAGCAGCTGGGCACCGCGTTAACGTACTCAGTGGACCGAATTTCAAATGTCCAGCCAAGAGCTGCTTCACAAGCAGATTCAGCTGAGAATGCTCTGGCTGGTTCACAAAGTAAGGCGCAGCCGTTGCACTCTATCACACTATCAGGCCAGAAGAAGTTTCTTACACCTTCAATGCTGCAGAGTCCATGCAGCTGGAGCACACGCAGTAGGACGCGTCCAGATAGACGGCGTTCTTCAAGTACCCCCCTCCTCCAAGCAGCCTTGAAACTGAGCACAACACACTGCGGCTCGGGAGCTTCCTTCTCAGATAGACGTGCCGTCACGTTATTCACTCTCGCAGCTCCGTTGCCCACTAGCAGCAGGTGCTACCAAAGCAAAATGCTCCAGAAGTAAAAAGCACTGCTGAGCAAACCTTTTCCTTTGCCTCACGTAAAGCACTGTAAACTGTCCGCTGCACTCTTTATTTCCATTCTCCGCTGCATCTACCACTGTCATCTCTGCATCTCGAAGCATAAAGCTCGGCACAATTCTTCCCAGGGAAAGCTGGAAGAGAAATAGGTAGCAGCACAAGTAGCTGCAAGTGGAACTTTTGTTTTCAACTGCTAACGTGAATCCGCAAAGAAGCGAGCGGCAGCCACGCTTCTTCTTGCAGCCTGTGCGATGCGCACACCAGCTCGGTGCTCTGCGCCCTCATTCGTATGCTCTTCGTACCATGTCGCGCTTTTCATTCTGCCGGAGTCGAAGCGTCGTCTACTTCTCGCCCGGAGAGCACGGTGCCGGAAGAGAAATGCCCCAGCCGACTGCCCTTCCGAAACACACCAGGGCTATGCACTTTTCTCGCAGCGACATACAGCAGCACTTTCGGTCTTTTCTTGTCGTCCAAATGTAAAGGGAAAGATTCTCAGCAATGTCGGGCACAGAGAACAGTTTTAGGTCAACCAGCACGCCCAGAGCTTGCCCGCGACTCGTGGAAACTTGTGTTTGCACACATTCCAGTGGCAGCCCTCTTTCCTTTACAGCCTGCAGAGCGCCGTCAGATCGCGGTGCTCTCTGCACCTGCCTTCTCCCTTCCAAGTACCACTGCGCACAATACAGCCTTGCAGGAAGCAAAGGCGCGGATAGTCGTCTCGCAGAGAAGAACGTGCAAAGACGAAAAGATGTTCTTCTTTGCTCCTCCTCGTCGCCCAGATTGTGGTGCTGTACTGAAAGCCATGGCCAGCGAAAGGCTAATCCAGCAAGTGTTTCTCACCTGATGCATTTCGCTGAGGGAGAGCTGAGGAAAATCCTTGCACAGCACACTGCGGATGCGTGCAGTACACATGCTGAAGAGAGCCACAGCTAAAAGCAATCGCTGGGCTTCAGTTCTGTCCAGACGGCAGAAGGCGAAGAACGAAGCAGCTGGGCACCGCGTTAACGTACTCAGTGGACCGAATTTCAAATGTCCAGCCAAGAGCTGCTTCACAAGCAGATTCAGCTGAGAATGCTCTGGCTGGTTCACAAAGTAAGGCGCAGCCGTTGCACTCTATCACACTATCAGGCCAGAAGAAGTTTCTTACACCTTCAATGCTGCAGAGTCCATGCAGCTGGAGCACACGCAGTAGGACGCGTCCAGATAGACGGCGTTCTTCAAGTACCCCCCTCCTCCAAGCAGCCTTGAAACTGAGCACAACACACTGCGGCTCGGGAGCTTCCTTCTCAGATAGACGTGCCGTCACGTTATTCACTCTCGCAGCTCCGTTGCCCACTAGCAGCAGGTGCTACCAAAGCAAAATGCTCCAGAAGTAAAAAGCACTGCTGAGCAAACCTTTTCCTTTGCCTCACGTAAAGCACTGTAAACTGTCCGCTGCACTCTTTATTTCCATTCTCCGCTGCATCTACCACTGTCATCTCTGCATCTCGAAGCATAAAGCTCGGCACAATTCTTCCCAGGGAAAGCTGGAAGAGAAATAGGTAGCAGCACAAGTAGCTGCAAGTGGAACTTTTGTTTTCAACTGCTAACGTGAATCCGCAAAGAAGCGAGCGGCAGCCACGCTTCTTCTTGCAGCCTGTGCGATGCGCACACCAGCTCGGTGCTCTGCGCCCTCATTCGTATGCTCTTCGTACCATGTCGCGCTTTTCATTCTGCCGGAGTCGAAGCGTCGTCTACTTCTCGCCCGGAGAGCACGGTGCCGGAAGAGAAATGCCCCAGCCGACTGCCCTTCCGAAACACACCAGGGCTATGCACTTTTCTCGCAGCGACATACAGCAGCACTTTCGGTCTTTTCTTGTCGTCCAAATGTAAAGGGAAAGATTCTCAGCAATGTCGGGCACAGAGAACAGTTTTAGGTCAACAAGCACGCCCAGAGCTTGCCCGCGACTCGTGGAAACTTGTGTTTGCACACATTCCAGTGGCAGCCCTCTTTCCTTTACAGCCTGCAGAGCGCCGTCAGATCGCGGTGCTCTCTGCACCTGCCTTCTCCCTTCCAAGTACCACTGCGCACAATACAGCCTTGCAGGAAGCAAAGGCGCGGATAGTCGTCTCGCAGAGAAGAACGTGCAAAGACGAAAAGATGTTCTTCTTTGCTCCTCCTCGTCGCCCAGATTGTGGTGCTGTACTGAAAGCCATGGCCAGCGAAAGGCTAATCCAGCAAGTGTTTCTCACCTGATGCATTTCGCTGAGGGAGAGCTGAGGAAAATCCGTGCACAGCACACTGTGGATGCGTGCAGTGCTCTCGCTGAAGAGCGCCAAAACGCAAAGCCATCGCTGGGCTTCAGTTTTGTCCAGACCGCAGAAGGCGAAGAACGAAGCAACTGGGCACCGCGTTAACGTACTCAGTGGACCGAATTTCAAATGTCCAGCCAAAAGCTGCTTCATAAGCAGATTCAGCTGAGAATGCTCTGGCTGCTTCACAAAGTAAGGCGCAGCCGTTTCCATTCATCACACTACCTGGCCAGAAGCAGTATCCTACACCTTCAATGCTGCAGCGTCCATGCAGCTGGAGCACACGCAGTAGGACGCGTCGAGATAGAAGGCGGTCTTCAAGTACCCCCTTCTCCAAGCAGCCTTGAAACTGAGCACAACACACTGCGGCTCGGGAGCTTCCTTCTCAGATAGACGTGCCGTCACGTTATTCACTCTCGCAGCTCCGTTGCCCACTTGCAGCAGCTGCTACCAAAGCAAAATGCTCCAGAAGTAAAAAGCACTGCCGGGCTGTACTTTCGCCTTGCCGCACGTGAAGCACCATAAACTGTCCGCTGTACTCTGTATTTCCCTTCTCCGCCGCATCTACCACTGTCATCTCTGCATCTCGAAGCATAAAGCTCGGCACAATTCTTCCCAGGGAAAGCTGGAAGAGAAATAGGTAGCAGCACAAGTAGCTGCAAGTGGAACTTTTGTTTTCAACTGCTAACGTGAATCCGCAAAGAAGCGAGCGGCAGCCACGCTTCTTCTTGCAGCCTGTGCGATGCGCACACCAGCTCGGTGCTCTGCGCCCTCATTCGTATGCTCTTCGTACCATGTCGCGCTTTTCATTCTGCCGGAGTCGAAGCGTCGTCTACTTCTCGCCTGAGAGCACGGTGCCGGCAGAGAAACGCTCCGGGCTTCTGCCTCTGCCGAAACACGCCTGGGCTATCCCTCTCAGCCTTAAGTAGCACAAAATGCTGTCTGCGTTGTGGTCTTAATCTTAAGGGAATGATTCTCGGCTTCGGCTCGCACAGAGAACTTTGCTGGGACAATACATGTGTTTTATTATCCTTTCTCGCAAGAAGACTATGGTGCTTCTTTGGAACTGTTGGCCAGTGTAAGGCTAATCCAGCAAGTGCTTCTCTCCTGACACATTTCTCTGAGCGAGAGCTTCGGCGGACAGTTGGGCTCTGCGAAGCAGAAAGTCTGTGCTTGCACGTAGCGCTGAGGAGAATCTGTGCACAGCGCGCTCTGGATGCGTGCAGTACACACACTAAAGAGAGCCAAAGCTCAATGTCTCAGTTCTGTCCAGCGCCGGTAAGGGAGAAGAACGCAGCTCCAGAGCTCTGGGCTGGAGTGTGCGATGGTTATGAGCTGTGCCGCTCTTCTGCGTGTCTACTGCACGCATCCATAGTGTACAGTGCAAGGATTTTCCTCAGCTCTCGCTCAGCGAAATGCATTAGAAGGGAAGCACATGCTAGATTAGCCATTCGTTAGCCCACGCTTTCAGTAGAGCACCACAATCTGGGCGACGAGGAAAAGCAAAGAAGAACATCTTTTCGTCTTTGCACGATCTTCTCTGCGAGACATCTCTCCACGTCTTTGCTTCCTGCAAGGCTGTAAGGTGCGCGGTGGTACTTGGAAGGGAGAAGGCAGGTGCAGAGAGCACCGCGATCTGACGGCGCTCTGCAGGCTTAAAGGAAAGAAAGCTACCACTTGAATGTGGTGCAAATACCAATTTCCACGCGTCGCGGGTAAGCTCCGGGTAAGCTTGGTGACCTAAAACTGGGCGCTGAGTGAGACGTAACCGAGAATCTTTCGCTTTGCATTCCGGCTCCAACGCAAACAGAATGTGATGCTACTTAGCGCTGCGAAGGAAAGTGCATAGCCCTGGTGTGTTTGGGAAGAATCAGCAGCCTGGAGCGTTTTTCTGGAGCCTTTCTCCGCTGGCACCGTGCTCTCTGGGCGAGAAGTAGACGACGCTTCGACTCCGGCAGAATGAAAGCGCGACATGGTACGAAGAGCATTAAAGAATGAGGGCAGAGGGCCGAGCTGGTGTGTGCATCGCACAGGCTGCAAGAGGAAGCCTGGCTGTCACTCGCTTGTTTCCGGATTCACGTTAGCGTTTTAAAACAGAAAGTTCCACTTGCAGCTACTTGTGCTGCTGCCTATTTCTCTTCCAGCGTTCCCTGGGAAGAATTGTGCCGAGCTTTATGCTTCGAGATGCAGAGATAACAGTGGTAGATGCGGCGGAGAAGGGAAATACAGAGCACAGCGGACAGTTTACAGTGCTTTACGTGAGGCAAGGCGAAAGTACAGCCCGGCAGTGCTTTTTACTTCTGGAGCATTTTGCTTTGGTAGCAGCTGCTGCAAGTGGGCAACGGAGCTGCGAGAGTGAATAACGTGACGGCACGTCTATCTGAGAAGGAAGCTCCCGAGCCGCAGTGTGTTGTGCTCAGTTTCAAGGCTGCTTGGAGGAGGGGGGTACTTGAAGACCGCCTTCTATCTCGACGCGTCCTACTGCGTGTGCTCCAGCTGCATGGACGCTGCAGCATTGAAGGTGTAGGATACTGCTTCTGGCCAGGTAGTGTGATGAATGGAAACGGCTGCGCCTTACTTTGTGAAGCAGCCAGAGCATTCTCAGCGGAATCTGCTTATGAAGCAGCTTTTGGCTGGACATTTGAAATTCGGTCCACTGAGTACGTTAACGCGGTGCCCAGTTGCTTCGTTCTTTGCCTTCTGCGGTCTGGACAAAACTGAAGCCCAGCGATGGCTTTGCGTTTTGGCGCTCTTCAGCGAGAGCACTGCACGCATCCACAGTGTGCTGTGCACGGATTTTCCTCAGCTCGACGTACAATCATTTTCTTGCTGTTTCCAGAGTCTAAACTCTTCGTGAAACTCTCGCTCAGCGAGATGCGTCAGGAATGAGGCACTTGCTGGATGAGCTTTTCGCTAGCCAAGACTTTCAATACAGCACCACAATTCAGGCAAGAAGCAGGAGAAGGGAAGATCATCTTTTCGTCCTTCCACGTTCTTCTCTGCGAGATGACTATCGGTGTCTTTGCTTCCTGCAAGGCTGTAAGGGGCGCGGTGGTACTTAGAACTGAGAAGGCAGGTGCAGAGAGCACGGCGGTCTGACGATGCTCTGCAGGCTGTAAAGGAAAGACGGCAACCACTTGAATGTGGTGCAAACACAAGTTTCCACGCGTCGCGGGTAAGCTCCGGGTAAGCTTGTTGACCTAAAACTGTGCGAGACGGAGCTGAGACTCTTTCCCTTTACATTTGGACGACAAGAAAGACCGAAAGTGCTGCTGTATGTCGCTGCGAGGGAAAGTGCATAGACCAGGCGCGTGTCAGCAGAAGCAGTCGGCTGGGGCATTTCGCTGCCGGCACCGTGCTCTCTGGGCGAGAAGTAGACGACGCTTCGACTCCGGCACAATGAAAGCGCGACATGGGTACTAAAGAGGCCGAACGAAGGCGCAGAGCACCGGACTCGTGTCCGCAGCGTACAAACTGAGAAAGGAGCATGGCTGGCACTCGCCTGCCTGCCCAATTCACGTTAGCATTGAGAAGGAGGAAGTTCAACGACAACTACTTCCTTGTGCTACTACTTATCCCTCTTCCAACCATCCTTGGAAACTTTGGCGCTTAACTTTAGGCTTCGAGATGCAGCAAACACAGTGGTCGCTTCCAAGGAGAGGGGAAGTAGAGAGTGCAGCGGGGAGTTTAGGTGGCTTTACGTAAGGCAAGGGGAAGGTGCAGCCCAGCATTGGCTTTTTCTTCTAGTTCTTTTCTTCAGGAGAGCAGCTAGCAAGCAGGCTGCGAGAGGCAACAATGGGATGGCTCGTCTGTCGGAGAAGCCGCAGTCTACAGTGCTGCAGACTGCTGTGCACAGTTTTAATGCTGCTGTAAGTACACGGTACTTTTGGAACGTCTTCTCTCCTGGCTCTCCCATCTCTGGGAGCTCTAGCTGCTTGAACCTGGCCACACTGAAGGTGTGTGGACGTGGTCGCGCTGCGAGTATCAAGTCTTCCAGAGAAGAGGGATAGTCAAGAAATGCTTTCTCACCAGGCCTATCTCTCAGTCCGAACTGTGGCTGCAAACGCTGCGCTGCAAGGGTGGACTTACCCACCTGGAGAGAATGTGATGATGCTCTAGATATAGTTGCGAAGGAAAGTGCTGCTCACTGGAATGTTTCGCCTAGTTCACAGACTTTAAAAGGACTAGGAAGGCCAACGCCTTGTTTTAGCACTTGTTCTCTGCGTGCAGCTGCTGGATGTTTGGAAGGGCTTTGGGATCCGCCAGAGGTGGAGGGTAGGATGCTACAGAGAGCTTGAAGAAAGCGCCTATCTCCAGGGCCTTTGATGCAGTTCAGCGGGTGCGAGTGGCATGTTGAGCATGTTCATGATGGCACAGAAAAGGTTCTGAAAGAAAGAGGCCGTGCTGAAACTGCCTTTACTTTTGCCGCTTAGAAACTGCTCAGCCAACAATGAAAAGATTCGTCTTGCTTCCCCGCTACGCGCAGGGTTACATCCTTTTATGTCTCCAAGAGGCAGGATGCACAGCGGAGCTCTTCCACCAACTGCTTCCACACGACTGGGGCCGCGCCAGCCAAGCGCTTTTTGCCGGGCACTGTCAGCGCTCATGGAAACAACCACACGACGGCGCTGCAGACTTGCAAAAGAAGGCCAAGCACCTGGCCCAGCTCGAAACCACCCCAAGGGCAGACAGAGGCAACTTGCAAACGGCCCTGCACTCAAATCAACGGTGTCAGGACAAAAAGGTTGCCCTCATCTTCCCCTTCCAAGAGCACACTCTTCTTTACACCACACCTCTTTGGCCCAAACAAATCTTTTCCCTCTCGCAGATTCCGCCCACCAACTTGAAACCATCTGGCAAAAACAGGGCTCAAAACAGTGCCAGCTGAGGAAGATCTTGCTGCCTACAACTTCACCTGCACCCCTCAAACTAGCAGCACACACGCTGTTCTCAGCACTCTCCTTCTCAGCTCTAGGTACCATCCTAAGCCTTCCCTCTCCCAGAGTCAGGATCCAAAGGCAACGGCACCAGGGACTGCTCACACACTGAAGGCACCAGGACAAATAGCTTAAGAGCTTGGCCTTTGCATTCCCACTGACAGCTCAACAGCTCGAACCCAGAGAGAGCTCTGCCTGTTGGGAAAAGCCTTTAAAATCCCTAGGAGTACCTGATGTGCACATCCAAACCTGCCTTCCTTGCCAAAGAGAGCAACTACAAGCCCATCTCCAAAGAAACGGCATCCCCTCCTCCAAAATACAACACATCCAGCGACTGATCCGCCTCCAGTATTGAATATGTCCAACAATTGCCCCCACACGCACAGGGGCCAGAAGAGAAATGTCTTGCTGGACTATTCCTCCCCACAGTACCTTAACATCTGCTCCAGCAACACTGGCACTATGTCCTTGCCTTCCCAAGGAAAGGCACTCCGAGTCTCTTGGCCTTGCCTTGTCTAGTTCTTCTTAAGGTACCCTTGCTCTGCTTCCTTTGCCTACGTCTGCCTTGCCTCGCACTGCCTACAACTTGCTGGCTTTGCTTTGCCCGGCCTACCACTCTTTCCCTTGCCTTCCATGCAGGCAAGGCGCTGCAAACCGAGTGCAGGCAATTGTGGGCAAGTCAAGGGAGAGGTAGGCAAGGCCAGAGCAGTGAGGGGAAAGCAAATGGAGTGGTAGACAAGAGAAGGTCCAGAAGTTAGAGGCAAGGCTGGCTGTAGGAAGGAAGGGCCACTGATGGGAAGGCCAGGCAGAAACAGGAAGGGCTCAGCAAGCCAAGGCCCTGGAGGAAAACAGTAGGCAGGTCATGTGCTGGGCATGGCCGTGCAAAGGAATGCAAGGCTACAGAGGGCTAGCAGGGCAAGGCAAGGCAACTGTTGTGTTGCCAAGGCAAGGCCAGGCAAGGCAGGTGAGAAGTACATTCAAGGACTGCTGGTACACAAAAGTGGACAGGACCAAGTGCTCTGTGTGGCCTTGATCCCGCGTGGGTCATCTCTCCTCTGTACCTAAAAGACTTGAGCTACCTGCTTTCCCTTGTATGCAAAAGAACTCTCTTTCTGGTCCCCGAGCTCAAGGGCAAAATGTGAATTGCCCCTCCAAGGTTCAAGACATGCAAGGATTGCTCCCAGACAAAGGCTGCCCACAGAGATGAGTGTGGCAACATGCGTCCTCCCCTGGTCTTCCTCTCATGGGATCCTGAAACACCGGAGATGCTTGAGAGCTTTGAGATTCCTCGGAGGAGCAGAAAGGGCAGGGCAAGGCCCAGAAATGTCATTGAAAAGGGGTGTTGAATTCCAGGTGGGGGAGGGGTGAGCAAGGTCATGCAAGGCAAGGGAGGGGTTCAAGGGCAAGGCAAGGCAAGTGGTGGCTTTGCGAGGCGAGGCAAGGCAATGAGGGTCCTAGAAGGAAAAGGAAAGGTGAGGCCAGACCTAGACGAATGTGAAAGGAAGTCAGGTGGGGGATGGGTGAGCAAGTCAGTGCAAGGCAGGGGAGAAAAGGCAGGTTGAGGGAAGGCTACAGAGGGGGCAGCAAGGAAATGCAAGGCATGGGGAAGCATGCGAGGAGTGGGTGCTGCCAGCCGGCGGGGATGGCAGGGGCGGGGCCACTGCAAGTAGCATGGTGGGGATGTGGAGGGGGTGTTAGTGTGCGGGAGGTGTGTGTGTGTGTGTGTGCAGTGGAGTGCAGGGTAAGTGCAGGTGTGTGTGTGCGTATACGGGGGTTTTGTGCCAGGTGCTGTGCCGGGGAGAGCCGTTCCACCGCAAGGAAGGTGTGGGAGTGAAAGGAGTAAGATAGATGTGTCTTTACAAAGAGACCGTGTGAATCTCTCCTTAGACAAGGCTAGGAATTTACAGGGGGGGAAGTAACAGAAGAAAGTATTCGTTCTAGAAACTGTTACTAATCAACAGAGACTGTTGCTCAGCCAAGGCCCTGCTAAATTCCTGAACCTAGAGCAAGGCAGCAAAGACTTCCCAGCATTAGGAATAGTTTGGTTTTCTTCCTTTTCCATTCCAAAAGGGGAGTGCATATTAGAGGGGGGCGTAGAGTAGGCAGTTCCGGAAGTCTGTAATTCCCGAGTACCTCAGAGGGTGCTGTTGCCAGGAACTTAGCATCAGAAGGGGGCTGCTTCCCGCAATCATTTGAGAGACTCCATGGCAAAAGCCCCATGGCCTCTCCCTGGAGTTGAAGAATGTTACAGGACTCCTCTGTCTCCTTTTTGGTGGATGAAGAAACTCAGAAAGCCACACTTCTGCCAGAACTCTCCAAGATGCCCCCTTTGCTCCCCGTGACTCCATCACTGCCCAGGAAGCTGTCTTTTCTACCACAGCAGTTTGACATACAGTTAAAAGTCGTGTGGCAGAGAAAAAAGGCAAGAATTGGTTTCCAAGGGATGGCAAACAAGAGATACCAGAACCTTTGGCCCTACCAATATTAAAGCAACTCCATTAAGAGAGTCCTTGCACTTCCTGAGGATTGGCAGAAGCCTATCTCATGATGTATGTTGCTGGGGGTCTTTTTAGACTGGCAAAAGGAGCTGTTGAAGGTTGCTTGATCTGTGCTAAAGCCAACAGCCAAGTTACAAAGTAACTTGCTAGAGGAGGGAGGCCTTGGGCTGCATGGCCCTTCCAAAGATGCCAGGTGGATTTTCCGGAGATGCCCCAAGTGGCAAGGCTTAATATCTTCTGGTAATCGTATGTCAGCTAGCAAGGTGGCCAGAAGTATTTCCAACTACTTCAGTAATGACAGGATCAGTTCTTAAGGCATTTTTGGAACAAATCATCCCAAGATACAGCATTGTAGAAGCAATAGATTCAGATAGGGGAACGCATTTTGCAGGAAAGATCCTTCAAGGGGTTTTGGCTTCTTTAGGAACACAATGGAACCTCCATAGGCCCTGGCACCCCCAGAGCTCGGCTCGGGTAGAAAACAATGAAGAGAGAAATAAACACCTTTTGAAGCTGGTAATAGAAACCAAGATGCCATGGGTAGGGCTTTGGACATTGGCTTTGGTGAGAATGAGGGCCCAACCCAGAAGAGAGATTCAGTTATCTCCCTTTCAATCGTTGTTTGCAATTGCCCTCCTGGTAAGTCTCCACCCAGTGGGGGGGGGTAGAGGCAAGTGATGCATTTTTAAAACCATCTGTGGCCAGGATCCTGCTTCTTGTGAAACCCCTTCAACAGGAAACTCAGCTGGCGCAAGCCCGGCCTTTGGACTTTGCTGCTTTTAACATCCAACCAGGAGATTGAGTCCTAATTAAGGAGTAGAAAGAAGCGCCAGTGCTGGTGAAATGGCGTGGCCCATTCCAAGTGTCACTGACGACAGAAAACAGCCGTCAAGTAAGCTGAACACAGGTGAACCCGTCACTCTCGGGTCAAGGTCTCTGAAGCCTCAGAGATTTGCACATCTCAGCTGGAGGAGAAGGCCGGGAGGCCGTGACTGACACTCTGCAGGAGTGGGCCGGAGCAGTAGGCAGTGCTTCGACATCGGAAGAAGCCCCGCAGTCCTACCTTCAGACCGTCTGCTGAAATAGACTGTAAAGGCATCCCTCCTCTAGAATCTCCACTCACTTGGGGGCTAATACTTGTGGCCATTTTGTTACGTTAAGTGGTTTCTGTGTCTTCAATTGCCACAGGTGCTGCAGAAGACAACGGGAAAATTAGACTAGCTAATTAGATGACACTATTAAAACATTTTCCTTACTAATTCTACTTTGATATGGTCAGCTGAGTTTAGGCCAGGAGTGGGAGAATCAATTTGCAGCCTTAGGAGAAGAAGTAGCAAAAGTTTTTAACCTTAGCAATTGCTGGCTCTGTGGAAGGCCAGGAGGATCTGAAGAGTGGCCATAGTTGGCTAGCCCAGCTGAACCTAAATGGTGGGTCAATGTGAGGGCCACAGTGGGATGGGATTTGGGGCCAAAGAAGGAAGTTCACGGCCACTTCATTCTTCTCCAACAGGCACTTATTGCCTAATAGGATAGGGCGTGTCTATGTAGGAAAAGGCAATTGTCAATTGACTTTCCCTCTGGGCTTGAACAACTGGGTTTGGACCCCCAATTGCCCTCCTTCCAATTGTTCCAAATATCAAGGCAAATGCAATCAAATACCTGTTCGGCTCACTAACAGTAGCTGCGTAAGGCGTTCTTATCACACTTACCAAAAATATTTGGAAGCCTGTAAAGCAATGGGGAGGGACAAGGGGTTTTTTTGACCACCTGTTTTTGAGCAGTCCCCACAAAAATTCCACAAGTAGAAGACATGTTGTTTGTGATTATCAGTGGGAATGGCCACACCGGATTGGAACTCAAAGCCTTTTAGTGAGTTCTGCTCCAAATCCAACCAAGCAGCTTGCAGATGTAAATGTAGGTGGGAACCCTGTGCGGGAGCTTGGAAATGCAAATGCTGGGACCCTTATGGTGGGGCAACTCTTGTTGGAGGACCGTTAGGCCCGGGAATCCTGCTGTATTTTGAGCCACCAATTGATGACCATGGGTAGGTTCCTTTGCTAATGGAACACGGGCTTTGAAAGGACAGTATTGGATTTGTGGCCAACATGCTTAGCTCAGGTTACCTCCAAACTGGTCAGGGATATGGTATATTTAGTAGACTGTTGTTCTTTTTGCTACTACAAGTTCTGGGAAATCGCTTAGGAATCAAAATCTGTGATGATTTAATTAGAGAAAAGCAGTCAGCTGATGCAGCCCTGGCTGGAGGGAGCACCCCAAAACGGGGAAATGATGAACGGCCAACAGAACAAGTTACCCAACACGATGGACCAGCCCCTTGGAAACCTAAGGAATTAATCCCAGATGCCTGGGAACCCATTTATCATTTGAAGGAGATAATTAGGTTACAAGCTGTCTCGGAAATAATTACCAACCAGCCAGCCACAGCGCTTGACCTTTTTGCTGAGCAACCCACTTAAATGAGGAAAGCGGTAATTCAACATTGGATGGTATTAGATTATCTGTTGGCAGAAGAAGGAGGAGTTTGTGGGAAATTAAATGACTCGAGCTGCTGTTTGCAAGCAGATGACAGCGGAAAAGTGGTCAAACAAATAACAAAGGAAATAACGTCAGCTCGTGGACCTGTCCAAATGTTGAAAGGATGGGAATGGGACATATTTTCATAGTTAACTGGCCAGCTCTGGGCTAAATGAATACGATTTCTCCTCTTATATGCTATAGCAATTCTCATCTTTTTACCATGCGTGACACCATGCTGGCTGCAGCTCTTTCAGCAGGTGCTCAAGGGGATGCCGCTAGCAGCCATGCCTACCTGATCCAGAAATGACTACAAAAGGACAGAAAAGGATGTCACTGCAAATAATAGCAAAACCCAAGAAGACTCCAGAAGAAAAAATTAAATCCATGGTAATTAAGGTTTGTAAAGACAAATACAGAGCAAATAAAAAGAGGAGGGATTAAAAGGAATGAGATGGATGAGTCTTTACAAAGAGACCGTGTGAATCGGCCTGTAGACAAGGCTAGGAAGTTATGGCTAGTGAAGTAACAGAAGAAACTAGGAGTTCTCTAGAACTGTTACTAATCATCAGAGACTGTTGATTAATCAAGGCCGTGTTAAATTCCTGAACCTAGAGCAAGGCAACAAAGACTTAAGAGCATTAGGAATGGGGTTCTTTTCTTTCTTCTCGATGCCAAGAGGGGGGTGCATATTAGAGGGGGGCGCATAGAGTAGGCAGTTCCGGAAGTCTGTATCTCCCGAATACCTCAGCCAGTGGGGAAAAGGAAGAGGGTGCTGTGGCCGGGAACTTGGCATCAAAAGGGGGCTGCATCCCGCAACCGTTTGACAGACGCCATGGGAAAAGCCCCATGGACTCTCCCTGTAGTCGAAGAATGTTGCAGGACTCCTCTGTCTCCTTTTCGGATATAAACCTCAGGCATCGTGGATTAATTTTCCCTAACGGCAGCGACCTGCCGCGTGGTCTCCGTGCTCCTCTCCAGCCCCCCGGGACGTGTAAAATAGTTCCCAGCGGCTCCCACCGCGCGTTGCAGACGGCTGCGCGGCCCCGGGGCTGCCCGCAGTGCTCCCCTGCCCCGCCAGGGCTGCCCGCGGGCTGCGGAGCCGCCTCGCCACCCGCGCGGCCAGGGCCGGGGCCCTTCTCGACAGCAGCCGAGGGGCTGCGGAGCGGGCGGCTGCCGGACGATCAGCTATTTTATGCCGCGCGGTGCTGCCGCCTCCATCTAGCTCTCCATCGCGCCGCCGCCCGCCGCCCGCCTGGCGCGCTCACGCTCGGCCGCGCTCGCCGCCCGCCCAGCCTCGCCGGAAGCTCTCCCGCCCGGGCTGTGCCCCGGCTCCGCCGGCAGCTCGGCAGGGCCCGGCCGCACGCGTGCTGCGTGGCTCGGAGCAGCCGCGTTGCGCCGCAGGCGACGGGGAAGGCGGGGCGGGCCGGCGCCATCGTGGTAGCGCGAGGAGAGGAGCGCCCGGGCGGGGCGGCGAGCGGCGCGGCGGTGAGCGCTTCTGCTTCCTGTCGCTCGGCGGCCGCCCACGGCAGGTGCCGTGTGACCCCGCGGAGCGGCGGGGCCGGCCGGGCGGTGCGCGGCGAGGCTTTCGGCCAGCGGCGACCACAGCGAGAGGCTGCTGGCACTGCCCGTGCCGGTGGAGAGAGCGGGGATCCGAGGCCGGCCTTCCCCGGGCGACGAGGGGAGGCCGCCTTTGTCGCGCTGCCCTCCGTGCAGCATGTGGCCGATTCCGGCGAACCCGGGGTCTCCGCAGCGGCGCGGGCGGGAGGGAGTGGGGAGCGCGCTCGGTGCCGTGCCGGCCGCTCCCGGCCAGCGCTGCGCTGCGCCGAGGCGTTTTCCCGCCCGTCCTGGGAAGGACATAAGCGACACCGTAGTTGGAGCTTAGCTGTCAGGGGGAACAACTTCTCTCTGTGAAAAACGAAGTTCACTCTCCTGTGAGAATTTAAAGGGGTTTAATATAAAGACAATAAGAGACACATCAAATAAAGCAACGGGGTAACAGCCAGTTGCCTTGGCGCTCTGCCAAGAGCACACCTGATGCCAGAGGTCAGTCCTTTTTATACCGTTTTTACTGTCTGTTCTTTATTCATATTAAAACTTTTCCTGGAGCTGTTCTGCATGGCCACTCCTTGGTTCCGCCTTTTTAGAGCGTGCCTAGTCTTCTGCCTTGTGGTTTTATTTCTCTTGATTCTTGGGGTTGGGCCCGCTAGGCAAGAGTCGATGGTAGGGTGGATTTCTTAATTCTCCAGACAGTCAGGGCTGATTGCAGCTTTGGGCCTCTTCGTCTCTCCGGGCAGAGTGGTGATAAAATCTCCCGGACTCTCCTGGCCGCCCGTTCTCCGGGCGGAGTAGCCTTTGGGCCCTTTTGCTCCCTAGACAAAGTGTTGATTAGCAGCTTTTCGGGCCTCATCCTCTGTTCGTGGAGGTTATCTTACGTGCTCACACTTGCTAACATTCTTGCTAAAAAGAGAGAAAACTACATCCACACAGCAGAAAGCATTTCTAACGTTATATAATATCTACTTTATACTTTGCGAGAAGCTAATATAATATATGTTTATAACAATCCCCCCTTTTCTATTTTATAAATCATTTGGCTTGAGCAATAATTCTTTTTTCTTGGCTTCTAATGTCTGTTCGTTCTTTTCACAGATCAATTTGGCTTCTTCAAGAGGGTCTTTTGTATCACTTTGTCTTTTTAATACCATAATTTTTTGTGCTGTTCCAGACATAGCCAACTTTGGGTCAGTAGGCATTGCCACAACTTGCATGCCTTGAACTATGCTGGTGATTAGCCGAATAAAGCAGGGGATCAAGCAAGGGAGAAATATTAGACTAGCTGTAGCACATAAGAGGAAGAAACCTAGCTTCTTCCACCATTCTTTCCCCAATATGCCATCCCACCAGTTAGCAGACATCATTGATTCCCATTTTTGGACTGGTACATGGGCTATTTTTCTGATTTGGTTGGCCATATCTAGAACGGCATCCCCATTGTCATCAATTTTTAAACAACAGTCCGATGTATTGAACTTCCTGCACACACCGCCTTCTTCGGCCAGTAAATAGTCTAAAGCCAGCCTATTTTGATGTATTGCAGCTCTGGTTTGGCGTTGCTGGCTGACTATTAATTCCATAGCCCCAGCTGTTTCATTGGTTATGATTTCTACAAGAGCTTGGAGTCTGATGATACGATTCAGCATGTAAATTGGGGTCTGATATCCCCAGCTTCCATCTTGTGCTTAGGTAGCTGGCCCATCTGTTTCTAATATTCGTTCAGGGGGCCATTCCTCATCTTTCCATTTTTGGAATCCTCCAATTAAATCTCTTTTCTTTCTTTTGAAGTCTTCATAGAGAGGTATACCTAATTGATCTCCCACTGGTTCTGGGAAAAGGAAAAACCCTGGTTGAATGATTCTTAGTGTACAACTCCCTTTCCAATGTGAAGGGAGTCTTGGGGATGCCCTTTTCCCACATATCCAAAAGAAGCCATCTGGTGCTTTCCAATAATCACCTTCTTGTTGATTTATATTCTCCCCAAATTTGGCTATTTCTGGGATTCCAAAATAAGGATTTTTCCTCGTGTCATTACACTGAAAGAGTCCAACTTCATGATCATATACACAGTCTTTTCCTTTTTTCTGGGCTCAATACCAAGTTGGTTTTTCTGGGACCCACCACCTTGAAGTTTTGTTACTCACTTTATAGCTTTTACAGGGAGTGTTTCCTACTTCATTAAGAAAGTTTATCCCAGTTCGCCAGAGGCATTCCTCCCCTATCACTGTTGAACTTAAAATCCACCCCTCAGGTCGGTTCCCCCCTCTTATATTTGTCCGGTTCCATTTAAGGAGTTCTACCGGGCCTACGCTGCTACCTTTCCGTGGCCATTCTTCTGTCATTAAAGCTCCTCCACAGACCCAACAGTTGGTTATGTTAAGTTCTTTACCTATCCTCTCCCCCAATTCCACAAACAGGTTTTTTCCTAACCTTGGGGTTTTTTCCTCTTTGTTGTTTGAGCTTTGCATACAGGTCCTGGCGTGGTGAGGTGAATATAGGGCGAGGTTGCTGTGCTGGCTTTGTATCTTTACTTACCACTTGCTCTTTTACCAAATCTTGGACTGTTCCCCTGGTGGCAGCTGTGGAGCAAATCTATTTTTCTCCTTTTGGACAATTGCTTCTTAGTCTGTTTCCACTTGTTCCTAAATTTTCTGTAATCCAATATTTTTCTCCTTTATGCATGCAAATACCTAATTTGGATGAGTCATAACAGTGACTGTTGGTATGGGTATGAGTAATAAGAAAGAAGCCCCGGTGTCTTTCCATGTAGAGCTTTCGATAGCATTTGTAACATGGTCTTGCCGGTGTCCCAAAAGGGACCAGGAGAAGTGACAAAAGAAGGAATAACAGAGGTCCGGCATGGCTTATACTCCCACCTCCCTTGCCTATGAGGTTGCAACCCATAGCAGGTGTATTGGATCTTCTCGGTGGCGAGTACAGTGGCTGACCCGGTCTTGCCCTCTATTTCCTTGTCACTTCCTTTGTAGCTTTTAGGCAAATTTCTTTTGGCACCTTTTTAACTGTAGTATCTTATCGTATCTTAGGTGTTTCCCATTCAACAGGCACTAGTAATTCCCATCTGCAGAGCAAAGTTATTGCTTTTGTTGCTTATGATTTTGTCTGGATAGGGGGTCGATTTTGTGCTTGACACCCTTTACAACTAGGGTGTTGACGGTGTGAAATGCCAATTTCCCTCTAGATTAATTACTTATATTTGACGTGGTTGGCATGCCCCGTGTTAGAATGATTCAAACAGGGTATATGATGTGGCACTGATGGAAGTTGTGATTCTCCCCCTTCTTAATACAAATCACAGGCTAGAATCAGAACATGAGAGTTCCCTGTTTGATCCAGTCCCAACCCTTCCTGTTTGAAGTGAGAATATTCTTCTCCACGATGTCCCAGAATTTGTCCAGGGGCCACTGATATAAATTTGGCTTTTACTTCTCAGTTAGGTGTGATTCTTTGCATATCCCTTGGATTATTTAGATTGTTCTAGCTCATTGCCACCTGGTCTCCGTTTAAGAATCAATTTGGTATCACCTGGTTTGGATATTACAGTCCACTCTTCAGGTTCTTTTACAGGTCCTTTGATTCTGCTGGCATGGATCTACCCTCGTTCCTTGGTCTGGATTGCGGCCTCAGTCATCAGCAGTACCTGAAAAGGACCCTCCCATTGTGGAGTCAAAGGTTGTTCTTTCCATGTTTTTACTAGTACCCATTCCCCTGAATGGATATTATGAATTTTGAACTCCAAAGCTGTGGTTTGAGGGATCATTCCTTTCAGCCGCAAATTTTCAAGTGTTCTGGCAATTGCGGTGACATATTTTTTGACACTTACTTCTCCTACTTCATAAGTGGCTGTTTCATGTTGAGCAGTAAGGAAGGGTAATCCGAACATCATCTCATAAGGAGACACTCCCAGGTCTGACCTGGGCTGTGTTCGGCCTCTCAACAGAGCCAAAGGTAAGCATTTTACCCATGACATTTGAGTTTCAATCATTAATTTTGTTAAAGTTTTTTTCAAAGTCTGGTTCACTCTTTCTACTTGGCCTGAACTTTGTGGGTGCCAGGGGGTATGTAATTCCCATTTTATTCCCAAGGCTTGAGTTATTTGTTGTAAGACTTTGGATGTAAAATGTGTTCTTCTATCTGAGTTTATTTTATTAACCATTCCATATCTGGGAATAATTTGTTCCAGAAGGGTTTTGCATACTATGTTAGCTGTAGCTCTAGTAGCAGGAACTGCTTCTACCCAACAAGTTAGGTGGTCTGCTATTACTAATAGGAACTTCCATCTCTGTACTTGAGGAAGTTTAGTGAAATCTACTTGGATACTTTGGAATGGTCGCAGAGCTAACTCACGGCCTCCTAATGTTGTTTTTCTCATTATTTTCCTAGTCACTCTTTGGCAAGTTCTACAGTTCCCAGTTATTTGTTTTGCTACCCCAAAGATTCCAATACACCCATAATTTTTTAGAAAATGATCACACAAGCTAGCTTGAGTACCCCAATGAGTTTTTTGATGCATATCTTCTAATATTCTCTTAGTGAGTGGCTTATTAAGTAACTGTCTCCCATCAGGAAGTTTCCGTTTTCCAGATTGATCTTGTTCTCCCCCTATCTTAAATAATTCTTTTTCTTCTTCTTTACTAAATTTGGGGATTTCCAATTCTCCCCTTTCTGGGGTCAGGATTAACAGAATTGGTTCAGTCCCATTTTCTGCTGCATCTTTGGCTTCTTGGTCTGCTAGGTTATTCCCTCTTATTTCTGGGGTCATCCCTTCTTGGTGTCCTTTGATATGCACTACGGCTATTTCTTCAGGCAATTTTAATGCTTCCAACACTTCTGAAATCAGGCCTTCATGTATCAGTTCTTTCCCCTTTGAATTTAGTAAACCCCTTTCTTCCCAGATCTTTCCAAAGGTATGTACTTTGAATCAGTATAGACGGTCCCCTTTTTGTGTGTGTCGCGGGTTGGGTTTGTAACCGGGCGGAAACACCAATTTAGTGTAGTGGTTTGGTCTAAAATACTCATTACTGTTTATCTTCTGTGAGATAAGAATTAGGAGAAATGCAAAGCAGGCACCAACTTGAATGAATATAAAGAAGTTTATTAACAGACCTAAAAGAAGAAAAGGAAAAAAAAATTATACCACCTTTAGAACTCTCCTCCTCCCCCCACCTTCCTCCCTTCTCCCACTGACAATGTAAAGACAACCCTTAAGATGTTCAGTCTGTTTACCACTTCCATAATAACCTTGTTCAGTCCATTTAGAAAGAGAAGTCTCTTCTTGCTCGTGCTATGAAAACAGTATCACACCGAGACAGCCACCCACTTCCAAATATTGTTCAGTCCATTCAGGAAGAGGAGTCTCTCTGCTTACGATGTGAGTCCCTTCCCCCGACTTGCAGCTTTTCCCGCAACTGCTTTCGAGGGTCCACTCTTGAAAGTTTTCTGGGGTACAATTTTAAGGTTGAGCTGTTCAGAAACAAAAAAAACCAGAGGCCCTTCTCCTTCCCTGGGAGCAAAGGGTCATCTTCATCTTTAAGACTATCTCTGGAAGCATCTCTAGGAATTGAGGTTTTTCTCCTTTCCTCTTTGGAGCAACAGTCCTCATCTGGTTCATCTGGTTCATCTCTCTCTGTCCAAACTTCTCATGAAATTACAGCTGCGTCAGCATCTGCCTATCTCAGCGCAGGTGCTTCTGCTTATGAGTTGAACACTCCACCCCCCATATCTTCATGAAATTACAACAGGATACTCTGATATATCATAGCTTCACGACAGACTTTCAGCTTTAAGCATCTCCTCTCTCTCTTCCCTCAGGTTTTCAGCTCTTCACAGCAATAAAAGGGTTAATCTCACCTCGGCCTTGTAGCTGGAATGTGGCTTATCGCAGTTGGTCACCTGACCTCTGCCGGACAGAGGTGCCGCTTTGCTGAATCTCCGCCGCAGTGGAGAGGGGGGGTTCCGAGCCGCTCCGGCTGCCCACGGCAAGGCAGTGGGGGGGGTTCCACGGCTGGAACAGGCCCATGGCTCCAGGCTGGCTGTGGCCCGGCCCAGCCTGGCCCAAGCAGGGCCTGGCCGGGCCTGCTGGCCCCTGCACGGGGCCTGCAGCCACCTGTCCCAGTGCCGGAAACGAGAGAGAGCTGGGGTGGGAGTTTGCTGTTCTTAAGTGTGGATCACAGAGGCGGTCACAACTTTAAGTGGCATAAAGAATTGTCCATATTCAAACTGGCCAGCTGATATGTTCTATCAGGTCCCAGAGGAAGCTGTAAGCACCCCTTAGCAAGGATATCCCTTCCGGGACTATGCTTGCTAACCTATGACAGTGTGCTAAATGCTCCAGTGCTCTCTTTAGAGCGTATAATTCACAAGACTGCGCCGACCAATTTGAAGGTAGTTTTCCTTTTTCGATGGCCTGCATATTTATCCCATCGACTAAGGCATATCTTGACATTCTTTTTCCTTGCAAGCATCTGGATGAACCATCCACATATATTCTTTCCTCTTCTAAGAGGGCTTGTTCAGCTAGATCTTCTCGAACTTTTGTTTGGTATTGAGTAATTTCTAAGCAATCATGTGCCAGGTCATCTTTTGGTTCTCCATACAGGAATTGGGCCGGATTGAGGCTTTTGCTTGCTTCTATAGTTAGATCATTACTGTCAATCAGAATTGCTTCATATTTTAATAGCCTGGAGTCTGTTAACCATTTTTCAGCTTTTTGATTTAGCACATTTCGGACCGCATGGGGTGTGTATACAATCAGTTTACTTCCAAAGGTGAGCTTACGGCTCTCCTCCACCAAAATAGCGGTAGCTGCTATGGCTTGAATGCATACTGGCCAGCCACGGCTTACTGGGTCCAATAGTTTAGCTAAATAAGCTATTGGTCTTCTCACCCCTCCCCATTCCTGGACTAATACACCATGAGCTACTCCATTTTCTGCATTCACATATAAATGAAAGGGTTTTTCTAGTGAGGGTAAGCTTAGGGCTGGTACCGAGGCTAGTTTCAACTTCAGTTTTTCTAATTTATTATCATCATCATCTTTGGTCCATTGTATATTGTCTCCCCCTGTTAATTTTTCATATAAAAATTTTACTGCTTGTGTATATCTTCCAATCCATAATCTGCAATATCCCAGTAGCCCCAGCAGTCTCCTAACCTCCTTTTTTGAAGAGGGAGGAGGGAGGGATAAAATCCCTGTAATTGTTTCAGGACTTAGTTGTCAGCTACCTTTGCTTATCAGGTGGCCGAGATATTTTACTTCTGATTCCACAAACTGTAATTTCCTTTTTGATGCCTTTAGTCCCTTTTTCCCAAGAAAATTTAGAAGCTTTATGGTAGCTCCTTTAACTTTCATTTCATCTTCTCCTGATATTAGAAGGTCATCTCCATATTGGATAAATTGTATTCCTGGGGGAGTGGGGAAGGTTTGTAGTATTTCTCCCAAGGCTTGCCCAAATAAATTTGGGGCCTCACAATAGCCCTGTGGCAGTTTAGTCCACCTCAACTGGTTCTTTTTCCCTGTGTTTGGATCTTCCCATTCAAAGGCAAAAATATTTCGGCTTTCCTCTGCCAGTGGGCAGGCCCAAAAGGCATTTTTAAGATCTACCACACTAAACCACTGATGTTGAGGTGGAATTTTGCTTAAAAGAGTGCAGGGATTAGGAACCATAGGGTAGCAGGCCCGTGTTCTTTTGTTTACTTCTCTTAAATCTTGCACTAATTTATAATTTCCATCAGATTTCTTTACTGGGAGAATAGGGCTATTATGAGGGGATTTACAAGGTTCTAGTGTCCCATCCTTTATTAATTCTTCTATCACTGGTTTTAAGCCTTTTCTCCCTTCTAAAGATATAGGGTACTGATGTACACAAATGGGACCTTCTCCTTTTTCAATTGTGACCCTTATGGGGTCAAGATCTAGTCCACCCCTAATCCCTTCCCTAGCCCAAACCTCTCTGTTAATTTTGCTTTCATCTTCTTGGCTAAGTTTAAACACTTTGGCCGTCATTTTCCCTTCTTCTGGTATGACTCCAATCCCCAGTTGGATTTGTAAATCCCTTCCCAATAAATTGCTGCCAGCCTCAGGAGCTAACAAAGCATCCCCTATCCCTATTTTTGTTTCCCCTTCAATAACCACATCTTTAATGACAGGGACCTTAAATCCTTCCCCCTTTGCTCCTGTTACTTTTACCATATCATTACTTACATCCCACCCTTTTGGAATATTCATCACACAAGTCTTTTCTGCCCCAGTGTCAACTATAAATTCCAATACTTCCTCTTCGGGGCCTACTTTTAAAGTTATCAAAGGCTCCAGATGGTATTTATCCCCCCAAAAATAGAGCCCATGATTTCCCTATTTTTCTTCTGTGCGTGTCTCTTGAAATCTTTTCAGATCCCTCCTCAGGTGGGGGCATTCTCTTTGATAATGCCCTTCTTCCTTGCAATAGAAACAGGCATCCCTGGGTTGTTCTTGGAATCTTGATTGTGCTGAGGTTTTATTTTTCTCTTTTCCACCATTTCTGAATCTGGAATGTTTAGGAGTGTTACCTGAGGGCTTTAGATTTTTTTTGGAAGGTACTCTCTCGCATAGTGGCTATCATGATCTTTGCTCCCACTTTGGCTTTTTCTTCATCCCTCCGGACATATATATCTTTTGAGCTTCCCTTACTAGGTCTTGTAATGGTTTCTCATACCAATCTTCTATTTTTTCCAATTTTTTTCTAATATCTGGCCAGGCATGAGTGACAAAGTGAACTCTTAGCAGGGCTTGCCCTGCTAGGGACTCCGGGTCTCTCCCAGAATATTGTTTCATATTCTTTCGGAGCCTCTCCAGCCACTCAGTCAGGGTTTCTTCCTTCCCTTGCTGCCCCTCAAAGGCCTTTCTGACATTTTGTCCTCAGAGTGCCCCCTCTTTTATTCCCTTGATTATCAAATTACAATAATCATTCATATGTCCCCTCCTAGCTTCATCATTTTCGTTCCAGTTAGGAGGTGTAATGGGCATTTTCTGATCCCCGGGTGGACCTTGTTGGTTTTCTTTTCCCCAAATTTTTATTCCAGCAATTCTAATCATTTCTCTTTCTTCTTGGGAGAATATTATTTTCATTATTGATTGCATTTCTTCCCAAGTGAAAATGTTGGGACCTAAGAACTGGTCCAACATTTCAGCTGTACCTATGGGGTCTTCTAATAATCCTTTAATTTCTTTTTTGAAATTCCTAACCTCTGTAGAGGTTAGAGGAGCACTCACAAAGCCGCTTCCCCCTCCTCCCCTAGGTACTTCTCTTAACGGAAAGAAATGAATTTCTCGGCTTCCCTCTGTTTGTTTAGCAATGGAGGGCTTGTTGGGCTGCCTCGGAGCCTTAATGGCACCTCCTGTATTCTGGTATGGTGCTCCTTCGTTAAGAAGAGGGTTGATTTGGGAAGAAAGCACCGAACTCCCCTGGGGAGGAGGGGCAGATTCAAAGTCTGGCGCTGAAGCTGAATATTCTGTGGTGCAGAGGGTGGGGGTGGGGTATGGCAGTGAAGCCAGATATTCCGGAGCACAGGAGGCGGGCACCGGGGCTAAAGCCGGGTTTCTCAAGGCAGGAGAGGTAGGGGCTGAAGCCGGGACGTGTGACCTTTCCCTTGATGCAATTGAGGGTGCTGGGATTCCCGAGATATATGGGAAGGGTGGGATCCCCGGCATGGGCGGGGGCAGGGCTCCCCCCCAGCTCCATTGGGGCGGGAGGGCTGCCGGGGGAAAGGCCCCCGGTGCGGGCGGAGGGGGGGCTGGCGGGGGAAGCCCCGGAGCCAGGGGGAGGAGGGCAGCTTCTGGTGCTGGCGGCGGAGGCAATACTTCTAAAGGGTCTCAGCCTTTTTTCTCTTCTGTTTGCTTTTCCTCTGCGGTTTCTGATATTTTGAAGACTTTGGTTCCCAGAGGTTTTGTAATTCCTGTCCAGCAAGAAGCATATTCTCTCTCCTCAGGGTGAGATGGCTCTTTTGAATTTACAAATACATTTAGAGCCTGGCAAATCCATGCCTCATCAGACCCGTATTTTGGCCAGTACACATGATCAGATCTGATTTCCTTTTTTACCCACTCTTTCATGCAGAATTGAATCATTTTTACTTTCTCTTTTCCTTTTGTAGAAGGATCAGTTTCCCAGTTTGCGAGTTTGACCCCGAGGGGACTGTCTCGGGGTATATCCTCTGGCACCCTTTTATAATTTGAACTTAATTTACTAGGTTGTTGTCCCATTTTTCCAGGAGTTCTCTATTACTCAAAATACCAATTTATCCCCCCCTTTGAAATACTAATTCATTCCTTTAAAACACCAATCTTCACTGCTGTAAAATACTACCCACCCTTTCACAGTACAAAAAACACCAAAAAATTTATTAGAGCCCACCTTCCCCAAAAACAAAGTTAACTTCGAATTACACAGTTTTTCATTCACACATTCACTCTTTTTTAATATTTGTTCACTCACTCATTCCTACTCACAACAGAATAATAAGGTACCTCTTTCAAGTCACTTGTTAGTATCCACCCATGGGTATGATATAATCCTCAGGATTCTGGGTGCTCTTGGATTTCCCTCAACCCAGCATTGCTAGCATCCAAACCCCAACCTCTCTTGGGGTACTTTTAGGCCCTGGGTGCTCTTGGGGTTTTCCTCAACCCAGCATATGGGGGGGTAGCTCCCACTTTGCAACCCCTTCTCTGGGACCCCGTCCCAGTCACCCCCGGAGATTCTTTCACTCCGCTTATCTCTCGCTTTGTCTCCTCGCTGGCCGCTGTTCTCGTGAACAAGACGGAACGGCAGCACTCAGAGACTGCCACACTCGCTTCGCAGATCTGGGGGCAACCAGCCCACGTCTCATTCACACACGCTCATCTCCCGTAACCACCCCCTTTTTCTTTGGACAATACTTCCCAGTCCTGTTTCTTTTCCAGTGTCTGTGGGATTTTTGTCGAGAGCGCTCTCTTTCATTTGCTTTATTTTTGTGTCTTTCTTGTCCTCCGGGTGTTGCCCTGCTGCCACCAAATCACGCCAGAGGATGCTAAGCAAAGGTCCTGCCAACTTGGGCGGGAGGCGCCTTACCCTTGCTTCTTGAATCCTCCCACGCTTTTCAGAGGCGAGGTGTAGCTCCGGGACGAGCCCTTAATTGTGAAAAACGAGGTTCACTCTCCTGTGAGAATTTAAAGGGTTTAATATAAAGACAATAAGAGACACATCAAATAAAGCAACGGGGTAATGGCCGGGTGCCTTGGTGCTCTGCCAAGAGCACACCTGATGCCAGAGGTGAGTCCTTTTTATACCATTTTTACTGTCTGTTCTTTATTCATATTAAAACTTTTCCTGGAGCTGTTCTGCATGGCCATTCCTTGGTTCCGCCTTTTTAGAGCATGCGTAGTCTTCTGCCTTGTGGTTTTATTTCTCTTGATTCTTGGGGTTGGGCCCGCTAGGCAAGAGTCGATGGTAGGGTGGATTTCTTAATTCTCCAGACAGTCAGGGCTGATTGCAGCTTTGGGCCTCTTCGTCTCTCCGGGCAGAGTGGTGATAACGGCTCTTGGACTCTCCTGGCCGCCTGTTCTCCGGGCGGAGTAGCATTTGGGCCCTTTTGCTCCCTAGACAAAGTGTTGATTAGCAGCTTTTCGGGCCTCATCCTCTGTTCGTTTGGAGGTTATCTTACGTGCTCACACTTGTTAACATTCTTGCTAAAAAGAGAGAAAACTACATCCACACAGCAAAAAGCATTTCTAACATTATATAATATCTACTTTATACTTTGCGAGAAGCCAATATAATATATGTTTATAACACCTCCATTGGCGACCTCCTTTTCCCTCTGATTCAGCTACCTTGTGGTAGGTGCGATGGTGCTGAAGAAGGGTGGCGGCTTGGCACAGTTGCTGTCACAGGTGGATCTTTGAGTGGCATGTGTGAGGGTAGGAGGGTACGGCACCCATAGCTGAAGGCAAAAAAGGTCAGGGCATGTCATCAGCCGCAGTCGTGCTAAGTTGTTCATCTATGCAAACTGCTTGCCGAGTTGTTCCTTTCTTAGGTAATGGGGGCTTGTATCAACCAGAACTGCAAATGGTCAGTATTTGCAGAGAAGGTTACTTGGACTGTTGTTGAAGTGAGTGTAGCAGTTTCTATGGCATTCTGCAAAAAAAGTGACAGGTCTCCCTGTGTTCCCCAGTTCTTAACAAAGATGAAGTTAACAAACCCCTGAAAAGAGGTTTTGCAAAACTTCAGGGATATTTTCCTACTAGTACTGTAGAGACAACCATAGTCACCTTGTCTTTCCAAAAGTGAAGGTTCCCTATTTTTGTCCAAGAGCATCAAGTGCTTTTGATCAGCGTTTGTGTGCATGCATTAGCCTCGTTCTTGCTCTTCCTTGGAGAACTTTTACAATACTCACATGATCTGTGTAGGCTGCAGACTGCAGTGGTGAACTTCAAGGCTTCCAGCAGAAGGGAGATGCTGTCCACGTTTTGGATTCTCCTTAGCCTGAACCTTCAATGTCCAATAACGCAGCGTTTGGTGCTCGAGGCACTGACTCTGGCGTGCCCCTGGTCAGAGACAGTCCAGCTGCGTTACCTCCACGCGTCGCTGAAGCGACTTCGGGATCAGGAAAAGAGCTTGCTGGGCTAGCTAGCTGGCTTCTTTGCAGAGGGAAACACGGCAGGAGCCGTTGATGTCGGCTCACGTTAGCTCAGAGACAAAGGAAGAGAGGGGCTGTTCAGGTCTGGCTTCTAACAGGTTTAATGCGATAGGATGAGGATGAGGTCGGATTGATGGGAATCCGCTCCTCGGAGCCTTGTCCTCAGTTTTATAGGGAATTTGAAAACCCCCTGTAACTATTCCTGAAAAGACCTGCCTTGCTAAATTAGTGCCTTTTAAGTCTTGTGTCCCCAGGATAGAACAACAAACTCACAAAGATAACAGCAGTGGATCTACAGGACTTCTGCAGGCCTTCTGGACTGCAGACATCTCTGACCAAAGGCCACAGATGACGTGTACCCTGATCCTGCCGAACGCCCGTCCGCCCTGGACTCAGCTTCAAGGTTTGATTGATACTGGTGCTGATGTAACTATCATCTCCTTCTCTGCGTGGCCTCCCTCATGGCCTTTACCCCCAGTGGGATCGGCCATCACAGGATGAGGATGAACCACACAGAGCTATTGAAGCAAACGGCCTGTGACGGTGAAGGACTCAGAGGGGCACACAGCTACAATTAGGCCTTATGTTACTACCACTTCCCTTAACCTTTGGGGACGGGATGTGTTGGCAGCCTGGGGCATACGGATCGGGACAAATTTTTAGCAGGGGTCACTGTGCGCAAAGGTGCACAGTATCCTACACTGCCTTTGCAGTGGTTGATTAACACACCAATCCGAGTCAGACTCTGCTTAGTTAGTTGAATTAAGGGCTGTTATCATGGCTTTTCAACGATTCTCACAGGAACCTTTGAATTTGGTTACTGAAGCCGACTAGCAAAAGCTCGTATACAATTAATCACCTTACGGTACCACAAAATTCAAAGAATCCTGTTCTTCTGAATCACTTTCTCTCATTGCAATCTGCAGGCAAGAGACAACTGCCCTGGGCAAAAGTCTGGGTGTGGAATTTACTCACTAACCAGTGGGAAGGCCTGCGGGAACTTATGGTTTGGGGTCGTGGCTATGCTTGCGTTTCTACAGATACTGGGGTACGGTGGCTAGCTGCAAAATGTGTTCGCCCTGCCCTACGGCACCAGAGGCAGAACAGGCAACCTCCAAATGATGACCAGAACACCAACCATCCAAGTGGCCACCAGAATGTAGATCATCAGCCATCAGACTCTTCTGATGATGACCAAGATGTTGACCATCAGGCAGATGGTCCTTCTACAAGCAGAGACTGGGATGGTCCTTCCACAAGCAGAGACTGAACTTTACATTTCTTGTTATGGAGTCAGATCGTTAAAGCCTTAAGGACATATTTAGAATTAATAACTGATGTAAATTTCTATTTAGGATTAATAGTGGAGTTGTTATCTTATCAAACAAAAAGGGGGAATTGTAGATACCAAAATGCTGCTAGCGAGGATTTTCTTGCTATTTTCTAAGTCTGTGAGAGACTTTTCTCTCTCACAGAAGAGGTAGCAGAGTATGTAAACAACCAAGCCACCTGCAACCTTGAAAAGTCTGGTTTATGGTCTAGTAGAAAAATATTTTGACAATGGATGGTTTAGGATTTTAGCCAATCACCCCAAGGGGGGGGGCTGATCCTTTGTCCAATTAGACTATGAAGAAAAAAGTCTGTAAAAGAGTTTGTGAAATAATTAAATGAATAAATCTTGGTGCACAATTCCTGCCTGCTGGATCTTCTCTCCTCCTCCTCCCTATGGCTGCGGGACACAGTGATACACCCTAGGGCCCAGGCCTGCGGTAATAGACCACAATTACAAGTGAACTGCAACACAAGCAGCTAACACATTCCTCCTGTGATAAATGAGTGAACGATAAATTTTGTCTTTCGCATCTATCACTTTAACATTTAGAAGTGAGAATGTACTATGTAGAAATAGTGTTAAGGTAAAATATAGGTAAGTAAAAACAAGACTAGAGTAAATTGTAACTTCGAATGAGTGGTAACATGTTGGGAAACGTAGGAAGAAACACATGATAATAAATGTCCTTTAAGTTGAGAAATTACAGAGGTGGAAACCAAGACATCTTCAAGAAACAAAGAAGATAAACCGCATGCATCCCAGGAAGTCTGTTATCTCATCAAAACTCACACCTCCCAAAGAACCCATCAACTACAAATTAGGTTGGAGACTGAGGAGGCACCGGAGGGGGGTGCCTGCCTTCAATTCTGGAGCTACTCAGAGGACCGAGGTGGCAGTGTGCTGGCGTGTGCTGGCGCAAGGGGGCAGAGACGGAGGGGGGAAAGTTGAGTGAAGTGTAAATGACTTTCTGGGCTTAAGGACTATGTTTAAAGAAGTACTAAAGTTCACAGTAAAATGAATGGAGCCACGCCTCTAGCAATATTGCTAAGTGCTCCTGCACTGTGATATGCCTTTGTTCTACTAATAAATGCTCAATATTATGCTGCTGAAAATTCCGCTTGGGAATTCATCTTTCTCACTTCTTCCCTTAAAATCAGTTCTAAGAATTTAGTGTGAAATACATTTAGGCTTGGTCCACATTATTTTTAGTTCAAATAAACACATCTAAATTTTTTCCATCTTTCCCATTAAAGGATTTTGGTTTTGGCTCATTCTTTCAGCATTTTGCCAGCAATCTGCTCAATGCTCTTTCCTTAGGAATGAAAGCTGTAGCCTGATATTACAAAGTGTTTGGTGAAACCTTTACCATGACTCTCAAGTCGCAACATGCCAGATAATCACTGGTTTTCAAAGCTGCTTGAAGATAGAAGGAAAGCGTCAAAGGTTTATGCATGAATCAGCATCCCCTTGTCACAACGTCATGCTGCAGTGATCCTTGCAGAGCTCTAAGACTGGATTTAAAGGAGAAAAGCTCAATACTGGCTCCTGAGCCAGCAGGATGAAACATCCAAGATTGTACATATATTACTTCTGTGCTAAAACTACTGTATGAAAACGTCTTACCATTATGGCAGTTTTATAGTACTCCATAGGAGACATCTCTTTAAATGACTCTAATATCCTTTCAGTGCTAAAATTGAGAAGGGGGTTGATCCATAGTTAACTCATGTAAACACGAGTGAACTACTAAGAGACAGCAAATGTTAATCACAAAACCTAAGCAGCAGGATTCGCCTTAATCTTGTCAAGATAAGAGGAACAGGATCTTTTGAAAACCGGCACAGAGATCGCTGCATCAGCCACCGAAGAACTGCGCATGCTCCAGAAAGAAAGGTAAAAAGTGCATTGTGACAAAGACTACTGATCTTCATCAGAAAGACCCTCGAGGAAGAAGAGGAGCCTTCCTCAGTGCGCCCATCAGCGTACACAGCGCATGCATGGCACGTATGCTAATGATATTAATGACTTCCGAGAAGTAATTTCTAGAACCACTCCTATCCCAAGAATTGTGATGAATGTTCATAAATTTTACACATAATGCTGGACTGTATGGAGTGCTCTGTGTGTGTGTGTTAGGAGGAGTGATCCCCCATGCACCCAGCGCCGAATAAAGCAAATACCCGCTTCTCTGACTCTGAAGCATCTCTAGGCCTGGTTTTGGGCAATTCAAAATAGGTGAATACACATTACAACTACAGCTGAAGTTGTTGCGTAGGCAGATTGAAGAGGAAAGGATTTCATCTTCATCACTCTCCTTCTTTCTTGTTTTGACAGAATTAAGAACTTGTAAAAAATCTGATATCACTGATGCTCACCACTCTTCCAATTAGACTACGCTCACTTAGGCAACGAAGTCCAGAGCTTCGGATATCTCCCGCTTCTGCCCTAGGAATTGCTTCCAGTGCTGTACCTTTGCTCCAGCTGCGAAACCAAACCAGCAGAACCAAGGAAGTTCTCTCTGAATGAACCATTGCTCTTGAAGGCTACAACGGTAGTCATGGCAGTGAACACTCCTCTTCACTGGGCCATTCCTCTGAAAAAAAACCCATGCACCACCTCTCAACCTAAACCGTTAAGCCTCCTGCTGATGCTGACTGACAAAGCGTCCAACTGCACTTAGATTCCAACAGCTACTTCCAATGACCTGTCAACAGAGCTTTGCAGACTTGCAACAGAGCAACAAACTAAAGGGGCTATGTTTCATGGCTGTTTTTCAAACATCATTGACTTATGTCCCTTTGCCAGCTTAAGTGAAGGTGGCCCATCCACCTTGGTCAAAATCAGCAGAATTTTGGCCCAATTTGTTGTTACGCAACACATCATGACACAATCTCTTGGTGTTGATGCAAAATTCCCACTGAAGTGCATGTCGTTACATGACTTAAGGCTACCTACTCACAGAGTGTCCACTCCACTGCCACACCCATTTTCTGGCCACCTTGAAATGACTGAGCTGTCTTACTGTTCCCAACATTCCTCAGGGGTACGTGACCACCATAGCCTCCCTTCTGAAGTTTAGGAACCTAAGTAGTACTAGCAATAGCAGTTTATCCAAAATCCATTTGCTCCATCAACAAACTCTGAGCAAGCGCTGAGAATTAGTTTCAAGACTTCTACATATATTTACAGGGAGCTTTTTGTTTGCTTGTTTGTTTTTAAAGCAGATGGAGTAGTGCGATGTTTCCCTGAGGCTACCAGGGCTGCGAGGCAGGCAGGCAGAGCCCTGGCATGGGTGGCACAGGGGACCCCGGGCGCTGACGGCTGCCACCAGCGCAGGCCAGCTCGGAACTGGCAGGCAGGGCTGCACCCCGCGTCTGCCACAACAGCTGCAGCTTCTGCAGCCTGAAACACAGCTGGCTCAGGGGTTCAAATTAAGAGCCAAAACCTTTTGCTGCTCAATTTGGGGCAGAGAAAGGTCATCACTTCTAGCATGGCATAAGCCTGCCACTACATTTCTGTGAAGGAAAATCACCTTGTTAGAGTGAAACTCCTGAGTAAAATACTGAAGCGCTTTCAGATTCGTATTATCTGACATTTCTGTGACCTTCTTTTATACCTGCATTGTTTCCTACTGCTGGTTTTGGGCACAAGTTCTGTGTACACTATTCTGGAAACAAAAAAATAACCCAAAACCAACACCCACTCCTCCCCCACCATCACTCCTTCCCCAGCCCCAAGCCTAACAAAACCAGCCTGCAGAATGTGCAGGATTTCAAATGAGAACAAGCATAGATGGGACATCAAAAGATGGATTCTCCTTAGACATTTGTGCATGCAGTGCTCTGCAATCAACTCCTAAATTCTACTCCTCGTACACCAAATATTTGTCTTGGGAACTCCTTGTTCTCCATTCCAACCCTTCTGAGAGGGTAATCGAGGAGTTACTCTACATATTTTAAGCACATGTTGCACTAGTCAAATCCAATGCACAGCATTACTTGACTAACTGAGGCGGTGGCAAGGTCAATTAAGACCTGTTCATGTCTTAATTTGGAGCTCTTCCAACTGCTTGAAAAGTGAAGCCTTGGACGTTGAAGGTTCAGACTAAGGAGAATCCAAAATGTGGATAGCATCTCCCTTCTGCTGGAAGCCTTGAAGTTCACCACTGCAGTCTGCAGCCTACACAGATCATGTGAGTATTGTAAAAGTTCTCCAAGGAAGAGCAAGAACGAGGCTAATGCATGCACACAAACGCTGATCAAAAGCACTTGATGCTCTTGGACAAAAATAGGGAACCTTCACTTTTGGAAAGACAAGGTGACTATGGTTGTCTCTACAGTACTAGTAGGAAAATATCCCTGAAGTTTTGCAAAACCTCTTTTCAGGGGTTTGTTAACTTCATCTTTGTTAAGAACTGGGGAACACAGGGAGACCTGTCACTTTTTTTGCAGAATGCCATAGAAACTGCTACACTCACTTCAACAACAGTCCAAGTAACCTTCTCTGCAAATACTGACCATTTGCAGTTCTGGTTGATACAAGCCCCCATTACCTAAGAAAGGAACAACTCGGCAAGCAGTTTGCATAGATGAACAACTCAGCACGACTGCGGCTGATGACATGCCCTGACCTTTTTTGCCTTCAGCTATGGGTGCCGTACCCTCCTACCCTCACACATGCCACTCAAAGCTCCTTGCGTGGAGCTCTCGCACCACCTATGACAGCAACTGTGCCAAGCCGCCACCCTTCTTCAGCACCATCGCACCTACCACAAGGTAGCTGAATCAGAGGGAAAAGGAGGTCGCCAATGGAGGGAAGTTGTACCCCCTGACAGCTAAGCTCCAACTACGGTGTCGCTTATGTCCTTCCCAGGACGGGCGGGAAAACGCCTCGGCGCAGCGCAGCGCTGGCCGGGAGCGGCCGGCACGGCACCGAGCGCGCTCCCCACTTCCCTCCCGCCCGCGCCGCTGCGGAGACCCCGGGTTCGCCGGAATCGGCCACATGCTGCACGGAGGGCAGCGCGGCAAAGGCGGCCTCCCCTCGTCGCCCGGGGAAGGCCGGCCTCGGATCCCCGCTCTCTCCACCGGCACGGGCAGTGCCAGCAGCCTCTCGCTGTGGCCGCCGCTGGCCGAAAGCCTCGCCGCGCACCGCCCGGCCGGCCCCGCCGCTCCGCGGGGTCACACGGCACCTGCCGTGGGCGGCCGCCGAGCGACAGGAAGCAGAAGCGCTCACCGCCGCGCCGCTCGCCGCCCCGCCCGGGCGCTCCTCTCCTCGCGCTACCACGATGGCGCCGGCCCGCCCCGCCTTCCCCGTCGCCTGCGGCGCAACGCGGCTGCTCCGAGCCACGCAGCACGCGTGCGGCCGGGCCCTGCCGAGCTGCCGGCGGAGCCGGGGCACAGCCCGGGCGGGAGAGCTTCCGGCGAGGCTGGGCGGGCGGCGAGCGCGGCCGAGCGTGAGCGCGCCAGGCGGGCGGCGGGCGGCGGCGCGATGGAGAGCTAGATGGAGGCGGCAGCACCGCGCGGCATAAAATAGCTGATCGTCCGGCAGCCGCCCGCTCCGCAGCCCCTCGGCTGCTGTCGAGAAGGGCCCCAGCCCTGGCCGCGCCGGTGGCGAGGCGGCTCCGCAGCCCGCGGGCAGCCCTGGCGGGGCAGGGGAGCACTGCGGGCAGCCCCGGGGCCGCGCAGCCGTCTGCAACGCGCGGTGGGAGCCGCTGGGAACTATTTTACACGTCCCGGGGGGCTGGAGAGGAGCACGGAGACCACGCGGCAGGTCGCTGCCGTTAGGGAAAATTAATCCACGATGCCTGAGGTTTATATCCGAAAAGGAGACAGAGGAGTCCTGCAACATTCTTCGACTACAGGGAGAGTCCATGGGGCTTTTCCCATGGCGTCTGTCAAACGGTTGCGGGATGCAGCCCCCTTTTGATGCCAAGTTCCCGGCCACAGCACCCTCTTCCTTTTCCCCACTGGCTGAGGTATTCGGGAGATACAGACTTCCGGAACTGCCTACTCTATGCGCCCCCCTCTAATATGCACCCCCCTCTTGGCATCGAGAAGAAAGAAAAGAACCCCATTCCTAATGCTCTTAAGTCTTTGTTGCCTTGCTCTAGGTTCAGGAATTTAACACGGCCTTGATTAATCAACAGTCTCTGATGATTAGTAACAGTTCTAGAGAACTCCTAGTTTCTTCTGTTACTTCACTAGCCATAACTTCCTAGCCTTGTCTACAGGCCGATTCACACGGTCTCTTTGTAAAGACTCATCCATCTCATTCCTTTTAATCCCTCCTCTTTTTATTTGCTCTGTATTTGCCTTTACAAACCTTAATTACCATGGATTTAATTTTTTCTTCTGGAGTCTTCTTGGGTTTTGCTATTATTTGCAGTGACATCCTTTTCTGTCCTTTTGTAGTCATTTCTGGATCTGGTAGGCATGGCTGCTAGCGGCATCCCCTTGAGCACCTGCTGAAAGAGCTGCAGCCAGCATGGTGTCACGCATGGTAAAAAGATGAGAGTTGCTATAGCATATAAGAGGAGGAATCGTATTCATTTAGCCCAGAGCTGGCCAGTTAACCATGAAAACATGTCCCATCCCCATCCTTTCAACATTTGGACAGGTCCACGAGCTGACGTTATTTCCTTTGTTATTTGTTTGACCACTTTTCCGCTGTCATCTGCTTGCAAACAGCAGCTCGAGTCATTTAATTTCCCACAAACTCCTCCTTCTTCTGCCAACAGATAATCTAATACCATCCAATGTTGAATTACCGCTTTCCTCATTTAAGTGGGTTGCTCAGCAAAAAGGTCAAGCGCTGTGGCTGGCTGGTTGGTAATTATTTCTGAGACAGCTTGTAACCTAATTATCTCCTTCAAATGATAAATGGGTTCCCAGGCATCTGGGATTAATTCCTTAGGTTTCCAAGGGGCTGGTCCATCGTGTTGGGTAACTTGTTCTGTTGGCCGTTCATCATTTCCCCGTTTTGGGGTGCTCCCTCCAGCCAGGGCTGCATCAGCTGACTGCTTTTCTCTAATTAAATCATCACAGATTTTGATTCCTAAGCGATTTCCCAGAACTTGTAGTAGCAAAAAGAACAACAGTCTACTAAATATACCATATCCCTGACCAGTTTGGAGGTAACCTGAGCTAAGCATGTTGGCCACAAATCCAATACTGTCCTTTCAAAGCCCGTGTTCCATTAGCAAAGGAACCTACCCATGGTCATCAATTGGTGGCTCAAAATACAGCAGGATTCCCGGGCCTAACGGTCCTCCAACAAGAGTTGCCCCACCATAAGGGTCCCAGCATTTGCATTTCCAAGCTCCCGCACAGGGTTCCCACCTACATTTACATCTGCAAGCTGCTTGGTTGGATTTGGAGCAGAACTCACTAAAAGGCTTTGAGTTCCAATCCGGTGTGGCCATTCCCACTGATAATCACAAACAACATGTCTTCTACTTGTGGAATTTTTGTGGGGACTGCTCAAAAACAGGTGGTCAAAAAAACCCCTTGTCCCTCCCCATTGCTTTACAGGCTTCCAAATATTTTTGGTAAGTGTGATAAGAACGCCTTACGCAGCTACTGTTAGTGAGCCGAACAGGTATTTGATTGCATTTGCCTTGATATTTGGAACAATTGGAAGGAGGGCAATTGGGGGTCCAAACCCAGTTGTTCAAGCCCAGAGGGAAAGTCAATTGACAATTGCCTTTTCCTACAAAGACACGCCCTATCCTATTTAGGCAATAAGTGCCTGTTGGAGAAGAATGAAGTGGCCATGAACTTCCTTCTTTGGCCCCAAATCCCATCCCACTGTGGCCCTCACATTGACCCACCATTTAGGTTCAGCTGGGCTAGCCAACTATGGCCACTCTTCAGATCCTCCTGGCCTTCCACAGAGCCAGCAATTGCTAAGGTTAAAAACTTTTGCTACTTCTTCTCCTAAGGCTGCAAATTGATTCTCCCACTCCTGGCCTAAACTCAGCTGACCATATCAAAGTAGAATTAGGAAGGAAAATGTTTTAATAGTGTCATCTAATTAGCTAGTCTAATTTTCCCGTTGTCTTCTGCAGCACCTGTGGCAATTGAAGACACAGAAACCACTTAACGTAACAAAATGGCCACAAGTATTAGCCCCCAAGTGAGTGGAGATTCTAGAGGAGGGATGCCTTTACAGTCTATTTCAGCAGACGGTCTGAAGGTAGGACTGCGGGGCTTCTTCCGATGTCGAAGCACTGCCTACTGCTCCGGCCCACTCCTGCAGAGTGTCAGTCACGGCCTCCCGGCCTTCTCCTCCAGCTGAGATGTGCAAATCTCTGAGGCTTCAGAGACCTTGACCCGAGAGTGACGGGTTCACCTGTGTTCAGCTTACTTGACGGCTGTTTCTGTCGTCAGTGACACTTGGAATAGGCCACACCATTTCACCAGCACTGGCGCTTCTTTCTACTCCTTAACTAGGACTCAATCTCCTGGTTGGATGTTAAAAGCAGCAAAGTCCAAAGGCCGGGCTTGCGCCAGCTGAGCTTCCTGTTGAAGGGGTTTCACAAGAAGCAGGATCCTGGCCACAGATGGTTTTAAAAATGCATCACTTGCCTCTACCCCCCCACTAGGTGGAGACTTACCAGGGCAATTGCAAACAACGATTGAAAGGGAGATAACTGAATCTCTCTTCTGGGTTGGGCCCTCATTCTCACCAAAGCCAATGTCCAAAGCCCTACCCATGGCATCTTGGTTTCTATTACCAGCTTCAAAAGGTGTTTATTTCTCTCTTCATTGTTTTCTACCCGAGCCGAGCTCTGGGGGTGCCAGGGCCTATGGAGGTTCCATTGTGTTCCTAAAGAAGCCAAAACCCCTTGAAGGATCTTTCCTGCAAAATGCGTTCCCCTATCTGAATCTATTGCTTCTACAATGCTGTATCTTGGAATGATTTGTTCCAAAAATGCCTTAAGAACAGATCCTGTCATTACTGAAGTAGTTGGAAATACTTCTGGCCACCTTGCTAGCTGACATACGATTACCAGAAGATATTAAGCCTTGCCACTTGGGGCATCTCCGGAAAATCCACCTGGCATCTTTGGAAGGGCCATGCAGCCCAAGGCCTCCCTCCTCTAGCAAGTTACTTTGTAACTTGGCTGTTGGCTTTAGCACAGATCAAGCAACCTTCAACAGCTCCTTTTGCCAGTCTAAAAAGACCCCCAGCAACATACATCATGAGATAGGCTTCTGCCAATCCTCAGGAAGTGCAAGGACTCTCTTAATGGAGTTGCTTTAATATTGGTAGGGCCAAAGGTTCTGGTATCTCTTGTTTGCCATCCCTTGGAAACCAATTCTTGCCTTTTTTCTCTGCCACACGACTTTTAACTGTATGTCAAACTGCTGTGGTAGAAAAGACAGCTTCCTGGGCAGTGATGGAGTCACGGGGAGCAAAGGGGGCATCTTGGAGAGTTCTGGCAGAAGTGTGGCTTTCTGAGTTTCTTCATCCACCAAAAAGGAGACAGAGGAGTCCTGTAACATTCTTCAACTCCAGGGAGAGGCCATGGGGCTTTTGCCATGGAGTCTCTCAAATGATTGCGGGATGCAGCCCCCTTCTGATGCTAAGTTCCTGGCAACAGCACCCTCTGAGGTACTCGGGAATTACAGACTTCCGGAACTGCCTACTCTATGCCCCCCTCTAATATGCACTCCCCTTTTGGAATGGAAAAGGAAGAAAACCAAACTATTCCTAATGCTAGGAAGTCTTTGCTGCCTTGCTCTAGGTTCAGGAATTTAGCAGGGCCTTGGCTGAGCAACAGTCTCTGTTGATTAGTAACAGTTTCTAGAACGAATACTTTCTTCTGTTACTTCCCCCCCTGTAAATTCCTAGCCTTGTCTAAGGAGAGATTCACACGGTCTCTTTGTAAAGACACATCTATCTTACTCCTTTCACTCCCACACCTTCCTTGCGGTGGAACGGCTCTCCCCGGCACAGCACCTGGCACAAAACCCCCGTATACGCACACACACACCTGCACTTACCCTGCACTCCACTGCACACACACACACACACACACCTCCCGCACACTAACACCCCCTCCACATCCCCACCATGCTACTTGCAGTGGCCCCGCCCCTGCCATCCCCACCGGCTGGCAGCACCCACTCCTCGCATGCTTCCCCATGCCTTGCATTTCCTTGCTGCCCCCTCTGTAGCCTTCCCTCAACCTGCCTTTTCTCCCCTGCCTTGCACTGACTTGCTCACCCATCCCCCACCTGACTTCCTTTCACATTCGTCTAGGTCTGGCCTCATCTTTCCTTTTCCTTCTAGGACCCTCATTGCCTTGCCTCGCCTCGCAAAGCCACCACTTGCCTTGCCTTGCCCTTGAACCCCTCCCTTGCCTTGCATGACCTTGCTCACCCCTCCCCCACCTGGAATTCAACACCCCTTTTCAATGACATTTCTGGGCCTTGCCCTGCCCTTTCTGCTCCTCCCAGGAATCTCAAAGCTCTCAAGCATCTCCGGTGTTTCAGGATCCCATGAGAGGAAGACCAGGGGAGGACGCATGTTGCCACACTCATCTCTGTGGGCAGCCTTTGTCTGGGAGCAATCCTTGCATGTCTTGAACCTTGGAGGGGCAATTCACATTTTGCCCTTGAGCTCGGGGACCAGAAAGAGAGTTCTTTTGCATACAAGGGAAAGCAGGTAGCTCAAGTCTTTTAGGTACAGAGGAGAGATGACCCACGCGGGATCAAGGCCACACAGAGCACTTGGTCCTGGCCACTTTTGTGCACCAGCAGTCCTTGAATGTACTTCTCACCTGCCTTGCCTGGCCTTGCCTTGGCAACACAACAGTTGCCTTGCCTTGCCCTGCTAGCCCTCTGGAGCCTTGCATTCCTTTGCACGGCCATGCCCAGCACATGACCTGTCTACTGCTTTCCTCCAGGGCCTTGGCTTGCTGAGCCCTTCCTGTTTCTGCCTGGCCTTCCCATCAGTGGCCCTTCCTTCCTACAGCCAGCCTTGCCTCTAACTTCTGGACCTTCTCTTGTCTACCACTCCATTTGCTTTCCCCTCACTGCTCTGGCCTTGCCTACCTCTCCCTTGACTTGCCCACAATTGCCTGCACTCGGTTTGCAGCGCCTTGCCTGCATGGAAGGCAAGGGAAAGAGTGGTAGGCCGGGCAAAGCAAAGCCAGCAAGTTGTAGGCAGTGCGAGGCAAGGCAGACGCAGGCAAAGGAAGCAGAGCAAGGGTACCTTAAGAAGAACTAGACAAGGCAAAGCCAAGAGACTCGGAGTGCCTTTCCTTGGGAAGGCAAGGACATAGTGCCAGTGTTGCTAGGGCAGATGTTAAGGTACCGTGGGGGGGAATAGTCCAGCAAGACATTTCTCTTCTGGCCCCTGTGCGTGTAGGGGCAATTGTTGGACATATTCAATACTGGAGGTGGATCAGTCGCTGGATGTGTTGTATTTTGGAGGAGGGGATGCCATTTCTTTGGAGATGGGCTTGTAGTTGCTCTCTTTGGCAAGGAAGGCAGGTTTGGATGTGCACATCAGGTACTCCTAGGGATTTTAAAGGCTTTTCCCAACAGGCAGAGCTCTCTCTGGGTTCGAGCTGTTGAGCTGTCAGTGGGAATGCAAAGGCCAAGCTCTTAAGCTATTTGTCCTGGTGCCTTCAGTGTGTGAGCAGTCCCTGGTGCCGTTGCCTTTGGATCCTGATTCTGGGAGAGGGAAGGCTTAGGATGGTACCTAGAGCTGAGAAGGAGAGTGCTGAGAACAGCATGTGTGCTGCTAGTTTGAGGGGTGCAGGTGAAGTTGTAGGCAGCAAGATCTTCCTCAGCTGGCACTGTTTTGAGCCCTGTTTTTGCCAGATGGTTTCAAGTTGGTGGGCGGAATCTGCGAGAGGGAAAAGATTTGTTTGGGCCATTTGTTTGGTCTGGCTCTTGGAGTGTGGTGTAAAGAAGAGTGTGCTCTTGGAAGGGGAAGATGAGGGCAACCTTTTTGTCCTGACACCGTTGATTTGAGTGCAGGGCCGTTTGCAAGTTGCCTCTGTCTGCCCTTGGGGTGGTTTCGAGCTGGGCCAGGTGCTTGGCCTTCTTTTGCAAGTCTGCAGCGCCGTCGTGTGGTTGTTTCCATGAGCGCTGACAGTGCCCGGCAAAAAGCGCTTGGCTGGCGCGGCCCCAGTCGTGTGGAAGCAGTTGGTGGAAGAGCTCCGCTGTGCATCCTGCCTCTTGGAGACATAAAAGGATGTAACCCTGCGCGTAGCGGGGAAGCAAGACGAATCTTTTCATTGTTGGCTGAGCAGTTTCTAAGTCGCAAAAGTAAAGGCAGTTTCAGCACGGCCTCTTTCTTTCAGAACCTTTTCTGTGCCATCATGAACATGCTCAACATGCCACTCGCACCCGCTGAACTGCATCAAAGGCCCTGGAGATAGGCGCTTTCTTCAAGCTCTCTGTAGCATCCTACCCTCCACCTCTGGCGGATCCCAAAGCCCTTCCAAACATCCAGCAGCTGCACACAGAGAACAAGTGCTAGAACAAGGCGCTGGCCTTCCTAGTCCTTTTAAAGTCTGTGAACTAGGCGAAACATTCCAGTGAGCAGCACTTTCCTTCGCAACTATATCTAGAGCATCATCACATTCTCTCCAAGTGGGTAAGTCCACCCTTGCAGCGCAGCGTTTGCAGCCACAGTTCGGACTGAGAGATAGGCCAGGTGAGAAAGCATTTCTTGACTATCCCTCTTCTCTGGAAGACTTGATACTCGCAGCGCAACCACGTCCACACACCTTCAGTGTGGCCAGGTTCAAGCAGCTAGAGCTCCCAGAGATGGGAGAGTCAGGAGAGAAGACGTTCCAAAAGTACCGTGTACTTACAGCAGCATTAAAACTGTGCACAGCAGTCTGCAGCACTGTAGACTGCGGCTTCTCCGACAGACGAGCCATCCCATTGTTGCCTCTCGCAGCGTGCTTGCTAGCTGCTCTCCTGAAGAAAAGAACTAGAAGAAAAAGCCAATGCTGGGCTGCACCTTCCCCTTGCCTTACGTAAAGCCACCTAAACTCCCCGCTGCACTCTCTACTTCCCCTCTCCTTGGAAGCGACCACTGTGTTTGCTGCATCTCGAAGCCTAAAGTTAAGCGCCAGTGGTTTTGGGGATGGTTGGAAGAGGGATAAGTAGTAGCACAAGGAAGTAGTTGTCGTTGAACTTCCTCCTTCTCAATGCTAACGTGAATTGGGCAGGCAGGCGAGTGCTAGCCACGCTCCTTTCTCAGTTTGTACGCTGCGGACACGAGTCTGGTGCTCTGCGCCTTCGTTCGGCCTCTTTAGTACCCATGTTGCGCTTTCATTCAGCCGGAGTCGAAGGGTCGTCTACTTCTCGCCCAGAGAGCACGGTGCCGGAAGAGAAATGCCCCAGCCGACTGCTTCTGCCGACACACGCCTGGTCTATGCACTTTCCCTCGCAGCGACATACAGCAGCACTTTCGGTCTTTCTTGTCGTCCAAATGTAAAGGGAAAGATTCTCTGCTATGTCCCGCCCAGAGAACAGTTTTAGGTCAACCAGCACGCCCAGAGCTTGCCCTCGACGCGTGGAAACTTGTGTTTGCACCACATTCAAGTGGTAGCCGTCTTTCCTTTACAGGCTGCAGAACGCCGTCAGATCGCGGTGCTCTCTGCACCTGCCTTCTCAGTTCCAATACCGCCGCGCACAATACAGCTTTGCAGGAAGCAAACACGCGGATAGTCATGTCGCTCAGAAGAACGTGCCAGGACGAAAAGATGTTCTTTCTTTCTCCTCGTCGCCCATATTGTGGTGCTGTATTAAAAGCCTTGGCCAGCGAAAGGCTAATCCAGCAAGTGTTTCTCACCTGATGCATTTCGCTGAGGGAGAGCTGAGGAAAATCCTTGCACAGCACACTGCGGATGCGTGCAGTACACATGCTGAAGAGCGGCAAAACTCAAAGCCATCGCTGGGCTTCAGTTCTGTCCAGACGGCAGAAGGCGAAGAACGAAGCAGCTGGGCACCGCGTTAACGTACTCAGTGGACCGAATTTCAAATGTCCAGCCAAGAGCTGCTTCACAAGCAGATTCAGCTGAGAATGCTCTGGCTGGTTCACAAAGTAAGGCGCAGCCGTTGCACTCTATCACACTATCAGGCCAGAAGAAGTTTCTTACACCTTCAATGCTGCAGAGTCCATGCAGCTGGAGCACACGCAGTAGGACGCGTCCAGATAGACGGCGTTCTTCAAGTACCCCCCTCCTCCAAGCAGCCTTGAAACTGAGCACAACACACTGCGGCTCGGGAGCTTCCTTCTCAGATAGACGTGCCGTCACGTTATTCACTCTCGCAGCTCCGTTGCCCACTAGCAGCAGGTGCTACCAAAGCAAAATGCTCCAGAAGTAAAAAGCACTGCTGAGCAAACCTTTTCCTTTGCCTCACGTAAAGCACTGTAAACTGTCCGCTGCACTCTTTATTTCCATTCTCCGCTGCATCTACCACTGTCATCTCTGCATCTCGAAGCATAAAGCTCGGCACAATTCTTCCCAGGGAAAGCTGGAAGAGAAATAGGTAGCAGCACAAGTAGCTGCAAGTGGAACTTTTGTTTTCAACTGCTAACGTGAATCCGCAAAGAAGCGAGCGGCAGCCACGCTTCTTCTTGCAGCCTGTGCGATGCGCACACCAGCTCAGTGCTCTGCGCCCTCATTCGTATGCTCTTCGTACCATGTCGCGCTTTTCATTCTGCCGGAGTCGAAGCGTCGTCTACTTCTCGCCCGGAGAGCACGGTGCCGGAAGAGAAATGCCCCAGCCGACTGCCCTTCCGAAACACACCAGGGCTATGCACTTTTCTCGCAGCGACATACAGCAGCACTTTCGGTCTTTTCTTGTCGTCCAAATGTAAAGGGAAAGATTCTCAGCAATGTCGGGCACAGAGAACAGTTTTAGGTCAACCAGCACGCCCAGAGCTTGCCCGCGACTCGTGGAAACTTGTGTTTGCACACATTCCAGTGGCAGCCCTCTTTCCTTTACAGCCTGCAGAGCGCCGTCAGATCGCGGTGCTCTCTGCACCTGCCTTCTCCCTTCCAAGTACCACTGCGCACAATACAGCCTTGCAGGAAGCAAAGGCGCGGATAGTCGTCTCGCAGAGAAGAACGTGCAAAGACGAAAAGATGTTCTTCTTTGCTCCTCCTCGTCGCCCAGATTGTGGTGCTGTACTGAAAGCCATGGCCAGCGAAAGGCTAATCCAGCAAGTGTTTCTCACCTGATGCATTTCGCTGAGGGAGAGCTGAGGAAAATCCTTGCACAGCACACTGCGGATGCGTGCAGTACACATGCTGAAGAGAGCCACAGCTAAAAGCAATCGCTGGGCTTCAGTTCTGTCCAGACGGCAGAAGGCGAAGAACGAAGCAGCTGGGCACCGCGTTAACGTACTCAGTGGACCGAATTTCAAATGTCCAGCCAAGAGCTGCTTCACAAGCAGATTCAGCTGAGAATGCTCTGGCTGGTTCACAAAGTAAGGCGCAGCCGTTGCACTCTATCACACTATCAGGCCAGAAGAAGTTTCTTACACCTTCAATGCTGCAGAGTCCATGCAGCTGGAGCACACGCAGTAGGACGCGTCGAGATAGACGGCGTTCTTCAAGTACCCCCCTCCTCCAAGCAGCCTTGAAACTGAGCACAACACACTGCGGCTCGGGAGCTTCCTTCTCAGATAGACGTGCCGTCACGTTATTCACTCTCGCAGCTCCGTTGCCCACTTGCAGCAGCTGCTACCAAAGCAAAATGCTCCAGAAGTAAAAAGCACTGCTGAGCAAACCTTTTCCTTTGCCTCACGTAAAGCACTGTAAACTGTCCGCTGCACTCTTTATTTCCATTCTCCGCTGCATCTACCACTGTCATCTCTGCATCTCGAAGCATAAAGCTCGGCACAATTCTTCCCAGGGAAAGCTGGAAGAGAAATAGGTAGCAGCACAAGTAGCTGCAAGTGGAACTTTTGTTTTCAACTGCTAACGTGAATCCGCAAAGAAGCGAGCGGCAGCCACGCTTCTTCTTGCAGCCTGTGCGATGCGCACACCAGCTCGGTGCTCTGCGCCCTCATTCGTATGCTCTTCGTACCATGTCGCGCTTTTCATTCTGCCGGAGTCGAAGCGTCGTCTACTTCTCGCCCGGAGAGCACGGTGCCGGAAGAGAAATGCCCCAGCCGACTGCCCTTCCGAAACACACCAGGGCTATGCACTTTTCTCGCAGCGACATACAGCAGCACTTTCGGTCTTTTCTTGTCGTCCAAATGTAAAGGGAAAGATTCTCAGCAATGTCGGGCACAGAGAACAGTTTTAGGTCAACAAGCACGCCCAGAGCTTGCCCGCGACTCGTGGAAACTTGTGTTTGCACACATTCCAGTGGCAGCCCTCTTTCCTTTACAGCCTGCAGAGCGCCGTCAGATCGCGGTGCTCTCTGCACCTGCCTTCTCCCTTCCAAGTACCACTGCGCACAATACAGCCTTGCAGGAAGCAAAGGCGCGGATAGTCGTCTCGCAGAGAAGAACGTGCAAAGACGAAAAGATGTTCTTCTTTGCTCCTCCTCGTCGCCCAGATTGTGGTGCTGTACTGAAAGCCATGGCCAGCGAAAGGCTAATCCAGCAAGTGTTTCTCACCTGATGCATTTCGCTGAGGGAGAGCTGAGGAAAATCCGTGCACAGCACACTGTGGATGCGTGCAGTGCTCTCGCTGAAGAGCGCCAAAACGCAAAGCCATCGCTGGGCTTCAGTTTTGTCCAGACCGCAGAAGGCGAAGAACGAAGCAACTGGGCACCGCGTTAACGTACTCAGTGGACCGAATTTCAAATGTCCAGCCAAAAGCTGCTTCATAAGCAGATTCAGCTGAGAATGCTCTGGCTGCTTCACAAAGTAAGGCGCAGCCGTTTCCATTCATCACACTACCTGGCCAGAAGCAGTATCCTACACCTTCAATGCTGCAGCGTCCATGCAGCTGGAGCACACGCAGTAGGACGCGTCGAGATAGAAGGCGGTCTTCAAGTACCCCCTTCTCCAAGCAGCCTTGAAACTGAGCACAACACACTGCGGCTCGGGAGCTTCCTTCTCAGATAGACGTGCCGTCACGTTATTCACTCTCGCAGCTCCGTTGCCCACTTGCAGCAGCTGCTACCAAAGCAAAATGCTCCAGAAGTAAAAAGCACTGCCGGGCTGTACTTTCGCCTTGCCGCACGTGAAGCACCATAAACTGTCCGCTGTACTCTGTATTTCCCTTCTCCGCCGCATCTACCACTGTCATCTCTGCATCTCGAAGCATAAAGCTCGGCACAATTCTTCCCAGGGAAAGCTGGAAGAGAAATAGGTAGCAGCACAAGTAGCTGCAAGTGGAACTTTTGTTTTCAACTGCTAACGTGAATCCGCAAAGAAGCGAGCGGCAGCCACGCTTCTTCTTGCAGCCTGTGCGATGCGCACACCAGCTCGGTGCTCTGCGCCCTCATTCGTATGCTCTTCGTACCATGTCGCGCTTTTCATTCTGCCGGAGTCGAAGCGTCGTCTACTTCTCGCCTGAGAGCACGGTGCCGGCAGAGAAACGCTCCGGGCTTCTGCCTCTGCCGAAACACGCCTGGGCTATCCCTCTCAGCCTTAAGTAGCACAAAATGCTGTCTGCGTTGTGGTCTTAATCTTAAGGGAATGATTCTCGGCTTCGGCTCGCACAGAGAACTTTGCTGGGACAATACATGTGTTTTATTATCCTTTCTCGCAAGAAGACTATGGTGCTTCTTTGGAACTGTTGGCCAGTGTAAGGCTAATCCAGCAAGTGCTTCTCTCCTGACACATTTCTCTGAGCGAGAGCTTCGGCGGACAGTTGGGCTCTGCGAAGCAGAAAGTCTGTGCTTGCACGTAGCGCTGAGGAGAATCTGTGCACAGCGCGCTCTGGATGCGTGCAGTACACACACTAAAGAGAGCCAAAGCTCAATGTCTCAGTTCTGTCCAGCGCCGGTAAGGGAGAAGAACGCAGCTCCAGAGCTCTGGGCTGGAGTGTGCGATGGTTATGAGCTGTGCCGCTCTTCTGCGTGTCTACTGCACGCATCCATAGTGTACAGTGCAAGGATTTTCCTCAGCTCTCGCTCAGCGAAATGCATTAGAAGGGAAGCACATGCTAGATTAGCCATTCGTTAGCCCACGCTTTCAGTAGAGCACCACAATCTGGGCGACGAGGAAAAGCAAAGAAGAACATCTTTTCGTCTTTGCACGATCTTCTCTGCGAGACATCTCTCCACGTCTTTGCTTCCTGCAAGGCTGTAAGGTGCGCGGTGGTACTTGGAAGGGAGAAGGCAGGTGCAGAGAGCACCGCGATCTGACGGCGCTCTGCAGGCTTAAAGGAAAGAAAGCTACCACTTGAATGTGGTGCAAATACCAATTTCCACGCGTCGCGGGTAAGCTCCGGGTAAGCTTGGTGACCTAAAACTGGGCGCTGAGTGAGACGTAACCGAGAATCTTTCGCTTTGCATTCCGGCTCCAACGCAAACAGAATGTGATGCTACTTAGCGCTGCGAAGGAAAGTGCATAGCCCTGGTGTGTTTGGGAAGAATCAGCAGCCTGGAGCGTTTTTCTGGAGCCTTTCTCCGCTGGCACCGTGCTCTCTGGGCGAGAAGTAGACGACGCTTCGACTCCGGCAGAATGAAAGCGCGACATGGTACGAAGAGCATTAAAGAATGAGGGCAGAGGGCCGAGCTGGTGTGTGCATCGCACAGGCTGCAAGAGGAAGCCTGGCTGTCACTCGCTTGTTTCCGGATTCACGTTAGCGTTTTAAAACAGAAAGTTCCACTTGCAGCTACTTGTGCTGCTGCCTATTTCTCTTCCAGCGTTCCCTGGGAAGAATTGTGCCGAGCTTTATGCTTCGAGATGCAGAGATAACAGTGGTAGATGCGGCGGAGAAGGGAAATACAGAGCACAGCGGACAGTTTACAGTGCTTTACGTGAGGCAAGGCGAAAGTACAGCCCGGCAGTGCTTTTTACTTCTGGAGCATTTTGCTTTGGTAGCAGCTGCTGCAAGTGGGCAACGGAGCTGCGAGAGTGAATAACGTGACGGCACGTCTATCTGAGAAGGAAGCTCCCGAGCCGCAGTGTGTTGTGCTCAGTTTCAAGGCTGCTTGGAGGAGGGGGGTACTTGAAGACCGCCTTCTATCTCGACGCGTCCTACTGCGTGTGCTCCAGCTGCATGGACGCTGCAGCATTGAAGGTGTAGGATACTGCTTCTGGCCAGGTAGTGTGATGAATGGAAACGGCTGCGCCTTACTTTGTGAAGCAGCCAGAGCATTCTCAGCTGAATCTGCTTATGAAGCAGCTTTTGGCTGGACATTTGAAATTCGGTCCACTGAGTACGTTAACGCGGTGCCCAGTTGCTTCGTTCTTTGCCTTCTGCGGTCTGGACAAAACTGAAGCCCAGCGATGGCTTTGCGTTTTGGCGCTCTTCAGCGAGAGCACTGCACGCATCCACAGTGTGCTGTGCACGGATTTTCCTCAGCTCGACGTACAATCATTTTCTTGCTGTTTCCAGAGTCTAAACTCTTCGTGAAACTCTCGCTCAGCGAGATGCGTCAGGAATGAGGCACTTGCTGGATGAGCTTTTCGCTAGCCAAGACTTTCAATACAGCACCACAATTCAGGCAAGAAGCAGGAGAAGGGAAGATCATCTTTTCGTCCTTCCACGTTCTTCTCTGCGAGATGACTATCGGTGTCTTTGCTTCCTGCAAGGCTGTAAGGGGCGCGGTGGTACTTAGAACTGAGAAGGCAGGTGCAGAGAGCACGGCGGTCTGACGATGCTCTGCAGGCTGTAAAGGAAAGACGGCAACCACTTGAATGTGGTGCAAACACAAGTTTCCACGCGTCGCGGGTAAGCTCCGGGTAAGCTTGTTGACCTAAAACTGTGCGAGACGGAGCTGAGACTCTTTCCCTTTACATTTGGACGACAAGAAAGACCGAAAGTGCTGCTGTATGTCGCTGCGAGGGAAAGTGCATAGACCAGGCGCGTGTCAGCAGAAGCAGTCGGCTGGGGCATTTCGCTGCCGGCACCGTGCTCTCTGGGCGAGAAGTAGACGACGCTTCGACTCCGGCACAATGAAAGCGCGACATGGGTACTAAAGAGGCCGAACGAAGGCGCAGAGCACCGGACTCGTGTCCGCAGCGTACAAACTGAGAAAGGAGCATGGCTGGCACTCGCCTGCCTGCCCAATTCACGTTAGCATTGAGAAGGAGGAAGTTCAACGACAACTACTTCCTTGTGCTACTACTTATCCCTCTTCCAACCATCCTTGGAAACTTTGGCGCTTAACTTTAGGCTTCGAGATGCAGCAAACACAGTGGTCGCTTCCAAGGAGAGGGGAAGTAGAGAGTGCAGCGGGGAGTTTAGGTGGCTTTACGTAAGGCAAGGGGAAGGTGCAGCCCAGCATTGGCTTTTTCTTCTAGTTCTTTTCTTCAGGAGAGCAGCTAGCAAGCAGGCTGCGAGAGGCAACAATGGGATGGCTCGTCTGTCGGAGAAGCCGCAGTCTACAGTGCTGCAGACTGCTGTGCACAGTTTTAATGCTGCTGTAAGTACACGGTACTTTTGGAACGTCTTCTCTCCTGGCTCTCCCATCTCTGGGAGCTCTAGCTGCTTGAACCTGGCCACACTGAAGGTGTGTGGACGTGGTCGCGCTGCGAGTATCAAGTCTTCCAGAGAAGAGGGATAGTCAAGAAATGCTTTCTCACCTGGCCTATCTCTCAGTCCGAACTGTGGCTGCAAACGCTGCGCTGCAAGGGTGGACTTACCCACCTGGAGAGAATGTGATGATGCTCTAGATATAGTTGCGAAGGAAAGTGCTGCTCACTGGAATGTTTCGCCTAGTTCACAGACTTTAAAAGGACTAGGAAGGCCAACGCCTTGTTTTAGCACTTGTTCTCTGCGTGCAGCTGCTGGATGTTTGGAAGGGCTTTGGGATCCGCCAGAGGTGGAGGGTAGGATGCTACAGAGAGCTTGAAGAAAGCGCCTATCTCCAGGGCCTTTGATGCAGTTCAGCGGGTGCGAGTGGCATGTTGAGCATGTTCATGATGGCACAGAAAAGGTTCTGAAAGAAAGAGGCCGTGCTGAAACTGCCTTTACTTTTGCCGCTTAGAAACTGCTCAGCCAACAATGAAAAGATTCGTCTTGCTTCCCCGCTACGCGCAGGGTTACATCCTTTTATGTCTCCAAGAGGCAGGATGCACAGCGGAGCTCTTCCACCAACTGCTTCCACACGACTGGGGCCGCGCCAGCCAAGCGCTTTTTGCCGGGCACTGTCAGCGCTCATGGAAACAACCACACGACGGCGCTGCAGACTTGCAAAAGAAGGCCAAGCACCTGGCCCAGCTCGAAACCACCCCAAGGGCAGACAGAGGCAACTTGCAAACGGCCCTGCACTCAAATCAACGGTGTCAGGACAAAAAGGTTGCCCTCATCTTCCCCTTCCAAGAGCACACTCTTCTTTACACCACACCTCTTTGGCCCAAACAAATCTTTTCCCTCTCGCAGATTCCGCCCACCAACTTGAAACCATCTGGCAAAAACAGGGCTCAAAACAGTGCCAGCTGAGGAAGATCTTGCTGCCTACAACTTCACCTGCACCCCTCAAACTAGCAGCACACACGCTGTTCTCAGCACTCTCCTTCTCAGCTCTAGGTACCATCCTAAGCCTTCCCTCTCCCAGAGTCAGGATCCAAAGGCAACGGCACCAGGGACTGCTCACACACTGAAGGCACCAGGACAAATAGCTTAAGAGCTTGGCCTTTGCATTCCCACTGACAGCTCAACAGCTCGAACCCAGAGAGAGCTCTGCCTGTTGGGAAAAGCCTTTAAAATCCCTAGGAGTACCTGATGTGCACATCCAAACCTGCCTTCCTTGCCAAAGAGAGCAACTACAAGCCCATCTCCAAAGAAACGGCATCCCCTCCTCCAAAATACAACACATCCAGCGACTGATCCGCCTCCAGTATTGAATATGTCCAACAATTGCCCCCACACGCACAGGGGCCAGAAGAGAAATGTCTTGCTGGACTATTCCTCCCCACAGTACCTTAACATCTGCTCCAGCAACACTGGCACTATGTCCTTGCCTTCCCAAGGAAAGGCACTCCGAGTCTCTTGGCCTTGCCTTGTCTAGTTCTTCTTAAGGTACCCTTGCTCTGCTTCCTTTGCCTACGTCTGCCTTGCCTCGCACTGCCTACAACTTGCTGGCTTTGCTTTGCCCGGCCTACCACTCTTTCCCTTGCCTTCCATGCAGGCAAGGCGCTGCAAACCGAGTGCAGGCAATTGTGGGCAAGTCAAGGGAGAGGTAGGCAAGGCCAGAGCAGTGAGGGGAAAGCAAATGGAGTGGTAGACAAGAGAAGGTCCAGAAGTTAGAGGCAAGGCTGGCTGTAGGAAGGAAGGGCCACTGATGGGAAGGCCAGGCAGAAACAGGAAGGGCTCAGCAAGCCAAGGCCCTGGAGGAAAACAGTAGGCAGGTCATGTGCTGGGCATGGCCGTGCAAAGGAATGCAAGGCTACAGAGGGCTAGCAGGGCAAGGCAAGGCAACTGTTGTGTTGCCAAGGCAAGGCCAGGCAAGGCAGGTGAGAAGTACATTCAAGGACTGCTGGTACACAAAAGTGGACAGGACCAAGTGCTCTGTGTGGCCTTGATCCCGCGTCGGTCATCTCTCCTCTGTACCTAAAAGACTTGAGCTACCTGCTTTCCCTTGTATGCAAAAGAACTCTCTTTCTGGTCCCCGAGCTCAAGGGCAAAATGTGAATTGCCCCTCCAAGGTTCAAGACATGCAAGGATTGCTCCCAGACAAAGGCTGCCCACAGAGATGAGTGTGGCAACATGCGTCCTCCCCTGGTCTTCCTCTCATGGGATCCTGAAACACCGGAGATGCTTGAGAGCTTTGAGATTCCTCGGAGGAGCAGAAAGGGCAGGGCAAGGCCCAGAAATGTCATTGAAAAGGGGTGTTGAATTCCAGGTGGGGGAGGGGTGAGCAAGGTCATGCAAGGCAAGGGAGGGGTTCAAGGGCAAGGCAAGGCAAGTGGTGGCTTTGCGAGGCGAGGCAAGGCAATGAGGGTCCTAGAAGGAAAAGGAAAGGTGAGGCCAGACCTAGACGAATGTGAAAGGAAGTCAGGTGGGGGATGGGTGAGCAAGTCAGTGCAAGGCAGGGGAGAAAAGGCAGGTTGAGGGAAGGCTACAGAGGGGGCAGCAAGGAAATGCAAGGCATGGGGAAGCATGCGAGGAGTGGGTGCTGCCAGCCGGCGGGGATGGCAGGGGCGGGGCCACTGCAAGTAGCATGGTGGGGATGTGGAGGGGGTGTTAGTGTGCGGGAGGTGTGTGTGTGTGTGTGTGCAGTGGAGTGCAGGGTAAGTGCAGGTGTGTGTGTGCGTATACGGGGGTTTTGTGCCAGGTGCTGTGCCGGGGAGAGCCGTTCCACCGCAAGGAAGGTGTGGGAGTGAAAGGAGTAAGATAGATGTGTCTTTACAAAGAGACCGTGTGAATCTCTCCTTAGACAAGGCTAGGAATTTACAGGGGGGGAAGTAACAGAAGAAAGTATTCGTTCTAGAAACTGTTACTAATCAACAGAGACTGTTGCTCAGCCAAGGCCCTGCTAAATTCCTGAACCTAGAGCAAGGCAGCAAAGACTTCCCAGCATTAGGAATAGTTTGGTTTTCTTCCTTTTCCATTCCAAAAGGGGAGTGCATATTAGAGGGGGGCGTAGAGTAGGCAGTTCCGGAAGTCTGTAATTCCCGAGTACCTCAGAGGGTGCTGTTGCCAGGAACTTAGCATCAGAAGGGGGCTGCTTCCCGCAATCATTTGAGAGACTCCATGGCAAAAGCCCCATGGCCTCTCCCTGGAGTTGAAGAATGTTACAGGACTCCTCTGTCTCCTTTTTGGTGGATGAAGAAACTCAGAAAGCCACACTTCTGCCAGAACTCTCCAAGATGCCCCCTTTGCTCCCCGTGACTCCATCACTGCCCAGGAAGCTGTCTTTTCTACCACAGCAGTTTGACATACAGTTAAAAGTCGTGTGGCAGAGAAAAAAGGCAAGAATTGGTTTCCAAGGGATGGCAAACAAGAGATACCAGAACCTTTGGCCCTACCAATATTAAAGCAACTCCATTAAGAGAGTCCTTGCACTTCCTGAGGATTGGCAGAAGCCTATCTCATGATGTATGTTGCTGGGGGTCTTTTTAGACTGGCAAAAGGAGCTGTTGAAGGTTGCTTGATCTGTGCTAAAGCCAACAGCCAAGTTACAAAGTAACTTGCTAGAGGAGGGAGGCCTTGGGCTGCATGGCCCTTCCAAAGATGCCAGGTGGATTTTCCGGAGATGCCCCAAGTGGCAAGGCTTAATATCTTCTGGTAATCGTATGTCAGCTAGCAAGGTGGCCAGAAGTATTTCCAACTACTTCAGTAATGACAGGATCAGTTCTTAAGGCATTTTTGGAACAAATCATCCCAAGATACAGCATTGTAGAAGCAATAGATTCAGATAGGGGAACGCATTTTGCAGGAAAGATCCTTCAAGGGGTTTTGGCTTCTTTAGGAACACAATGGAACCTCCATAGGCCCTGGCACCCCCAGAGCTCGGCTCGGGTAGAAAACAATGAAGAGAGAAATAAACACCTTTTGAAGCTGGTAATAGAAACCAAGATGCCATGGGTAGGGCTTTGGACATTGGCTTTGGTGAGAATGAGGGCCCAAGCCAGAAGAGAGATTCAGTTATCTCCCTTTCAATCGTTGTTTGCAATTGCCCTCCTGGTAAGTCTCCACCCAGTGGGGGGGGGTAGAGGCAAGTGATGCATTTTTAAAACCATCTGTGGCCAGGATCCTGCTTCTTGTGAAACCCCTTCAACAGGAAACTCAGCTGGCGCAAGCCCGGCCTTTGGACTTTGCTGCTTTTAACATCCAACCAGGAGATTGAGTCCTAATTAAGGAGTAGAAAGAAGCGCCAGTGCTGGTGAAATGGCGTGGCCCATTCCAAGTGTCACTGACGACAGAAAACAGCCGTCAAGTAAGCTGAACACAGGTGAACCCGTCACTCTCGGGTCAAGGTCTCTGAAGCCTCAGAGATTTGCACATCTCAGCTGGAGGAGAAGGCCGGGAGGCCGTGACTGACACTCTGCAGGAGTGGGCCGGAGCAGTAGGCAGTGCTTCGACATCGGAAGAAGCCCCGCAGTCCTACCTTCAGACCGTCTGCTGAAATAGACTGTAAAGGCATCCCTCCTCTAGAATCTCCACTCACTTGGGGGCTAATACTTGTGGCCATTTTGTTACGTTAAGTGGTTTCTGTGTCTTCAATTGCCACAGGTGCTGCAGAAGACAACGGGAAAATTAGACTAGCTAATTAGATGACACTATTAAAACATTTTCCTTACTAATTCTACTTTGATATGGTCAGCTGAGTTTAGGCCAGGAGTGGGAGAATCAATTTGCAGCCTTAGGAGAAGAAGTAGCAAAAGTTTTTAACCTTAGCAATTGCTGGCTCTGTGGAAGGCCAGGAGGATCTGAAGAGTGGCCATAGTTGGCTAGCCCAGCTGAACCTAAATGGTGGGTCAATGTGAGGGCCACAGTGGGATGGGATTTGGGGCCAAAGAAGGAAGTTCACGGCCACTTCATTCTTCTCCAACAGGCACTTATTGCCTAATAGGATAGGGCGTGTCTATGTAGGAAAAGGCAATTGTCAATTGACTTTCCCTCTGGGCTTGAACAACTGGGTTTGGACCCCCAATTGCCCTCCTTCCAATTGTTCCAAATATCAAGGCAAATGCAATCAAATACCTGTTCGGCTCACTAACAGTAGCTGCGTAAGGCGTTCTTATCACACTTACCAAAAATATTTGGAAGCCTGTAAAGCAATGGGGAGGGACAAGGGGTTTTTTTGACCACCTGTTTTTGAGCAGTCCCCACAAAAATTCCACAAGTAGAAGACATGTTGTTTGTGATTATCAGTGGGAATGGCCACACCGGATTGGAACTCAAAGCCTTTTAGTGAGTTCTGCTCCAAATCCAACCAAGCAGCTTGCAGATGTAAATGTAGGTGGGAACCCTGTGCGGGAGCTTGGAAATGCAAATGCTGGGACCCTTATGGTGGGGCAACTCTTGTTGGAGGACCGTTAGGCCCGGGAATCCTGCTGTATTTTGAGCCACCAATTGATGACCATGGGTAGGTTCCTTTGCTAATGGAACACGGGCTTTGAAAGGACAGTATTGGATTTGTGGCCAACATGCTTAGCTCAGGTTACCTCCAAACTGGTCAGGGATATGGTATATTTAGTAGACTGTTGTTCTTTTTGCTACTACAAGTTCTGGGAAATCGCTTAGGAATCAAAATCTGTGATGATTTAATTAGAGAAAAGCAGTCAGCTGATGCAGCCCTGGCTGGAGGGAGCACCCCAAAACGGGGAAATGATGAACGGCCAACAGAACAAGTTACCCAACACGATGGACCAGCCCCTTGGAAACCTAAGGAATTAATCCCAGATGCCTGGGAACCCATTTATCATTTGAAGGAGATAATTAGGTTACAAGCTGTCTCGGAAATAATTACCAACCAGCCAGCCACAGCGCTTGACCTTTTTGCTGAGCAACCCACTTAAATGAGGAAAGCGGTAATTCAACATTGGATGGTATTAGATTATCTGTTGGCAGAAGAAGGAGGAGTTTGTGGGAAATTAAATGACTCGAGCTGCTGTTTGCAAGCAGATGACAGCGGAAAAGTGGTCAAACAAATAACAAAGGAAATAACGTCAGCTCGTGGACCTGTCCAAATGTTGAAAGGATGGGAATGGGACATATTTTCATAGTTAACTGGCCAGCTCTGGGCTAAATGAATACGATTTCTCCTCTTATATGCTATAGCAATTCTCATCTTTTTACCATGCGTGACACCATGCTGGCTGCAGCTCTTTCAGCAGGTGCTCAAGGGGATGCCGCTAGCAGCCATGCCTACCTGATCCAGAAATGACTACAAAAGGACAGAAAAGGATGTCACTGCAAATAATAGCAAAACCCAAGAAGACTCCAGAAGAAAAAATTAAATCCATGGTAATTAAGGTTTGTAAAGACAAATACAGAGCAAATAAAAAGAGGAGGGATTAAAAGGAATGAGATGGATGAGTCTTTACAAAGAGACCGTGTGAATCGGCCTGTAGACAAGGCTAGGAAGTTATGGCTAGTGAAGTAACAGAAGAAACTAGGAGTTCTCTAGAACTGTTACTAATCATCAGAGACTGTTGATTAATCAAGGCCGTGTTAAATTCCTGAACCTAGAGCAAGGCAACAAAGACTTAAGAGCATTAGGAATGGGGTTCTTTTCTTTCTTCTCGATGCCAAGAGGGGGGTGCATATTAGAGGGGGGCGCATAGAGTAGGCAGTTCCGGAAGTCTGTATCTCCCCAATACCTCAGCCAGTGGGGAAAAGGAAGAGGGTGCTGTGGCCGGGAACTTGGCATCAAAAGGGGGCTGCATCCCGCAACCGTTTGACAGACGCCATGGGAAAAGCCCCATGGACTCTCCCTGTAGTCGAAGAATGTTGCAGGACTCCTCTGTCTCCTTTTCGGATATAAACCTCAGGCATCGTGGATTAATTTTCCCTAACGGCAGCGACCTGCCGCGTGGTCTCCGTGCTCCTCTCCAGCCCCCCGGGACGTGTAAAATAGTTCCCAGCGGCTCCCACCGCGCGTTGCAGACGGCTGCGCGGCCCCGGGGCTGCCCGCAGTGCTCCCCTGCCCCGCCAGGGCTGCCCGCGGGCTGCGGAGCCGCCTCGCCACCGGCGCGGCCAGGGCCGGGGCCCTTCTCGACAGCAGCCGAGGGGCTGCGGAGCGGGCGGCTGCCGGACGATCAGCTATTTTATGCCGCGCGGTGCTGCCGCCTCCATCTAGCTCTCCATCGCGCCGCCGCCCGCCGCCCGCCTGGCGCGCTCACGCTCGGCCGCGCTCGCCGCCCGCCCAGCCTCGCCGGAAGCTCTCCCGCCCGGGCTGTGCCCCGGCTCCGCCGGCAGCTCGGCAGGGCCCGGCCGCACGCGTGCTGCGTGGCTCGGAGCAGCCGCGTTGCGCCGCAGGCGACGGGGAAGGCGGGGCGGGCCGGCGCCATCGTGGTAGCGCGAGGAGAGGAGCGCCCGGGCGGGGCGGCGAGCGGCGCGGCGGTGAGCGCTTCTGCTTCCTGTCGCTCGGCGGCCGCCCACGGCAGGTGCCGTGTGAGCCCGCGGAGCGGCGGGGCCGGCCGGGCGGTGCGCGGCGAGGCTTTCGGCCAGCGGCGACCACAGCGAGAGGCTGCTGGCACTGCCCGTGCCGGTGGAGAGAGCGGGGATCCGAGGCCGGCCTTCCCCGGGCGACGAGGGGAGGCCGCCTTTGTCGCGCTGCCCTCCGTGCAGCATGTGGCCGATTCCGGCGAACCCGGGGTCTCCGCAGCGGCGCGGGCGGGAGGGAGTGGGGAGCGCGCTCGGTGCCGTGCCGGCCGCTCCCGGCCAGCGCTGCGCTGCGCCGAGGCGTTTTCCCGCCCGTCCTGGGAAGGACATAAGCGACACCGTAGTTGGAGCTTAGCTGTCAGGGGGAACAACTTCTCTCTGTGAAAAACGAAGTTCACTCTCCTGTGAGAATTTAAAGGGGTTTAATATAAAGACAATAAGAGACACATCAAATAAAGCAACGGGGTAACAGCCAGTTGCCTTGGCGCTCTGCCAAGAGCACACCTGATGCCAGAGGTCAGTCCTTTTTATACCGTTTTTACTGTCTGTTCTTTATTCATATTAAAACTTTTCCTGGAGCTGTTCTGCATGGCCACTCCTTGGTTCCGCCTTTTTAGAGCGTGCCTAGTCTTCTGCCTTGTGGTTTTATTTCTCTTGATTCTTGGGGTTGGGCCCGCTAGGCAAGAGTCGATGGTAGGGTGGATTTCTTAATTCTCCAGACAGTCAGGGCTGATTGCAGCTTTGGGCCTCTTCGTCTCTCCGGGCAGAGTGGTGATAAAATCTCCCGGACTCTCCTGGCCGCCTGTTCTCCGGGCGGAGTAGCCTTTGGGCCCTTTTGCTCCCTAGACAAAGTGTTGATTAGCAGCTTTTCGGGCCTCATCCTCTGTTCGTGGAGGTTATCTTACGTGCTCACACTTGCTAACATTCTTGCTAAAAAGAGAGAAAACTACATCCACACAGCAGAAAGCATTTCTAACGTTATATAATATCTACTTTATACTTTGCGAGAAGCTAATATAATATATGTTTATAACAATCCCCCCTTTTCTATTTTATAAATCATTTGGCTTGAGCAATAATTCTTTTTTCTTGGCTTCTAATGTCTGTTCGTTCTTTTCACAGATCAATTTGGCTTCTTCAAGAGGGTCTTTTGTATCACTTTGTCTTTTTAATACCATAATTTTTTGTGCTGTTCCAGACATAGCCAACTTTGGGTCAGTAGGCATTGCCACAACTTGCATGCCTTGAACTATGCTGGTGATTAGCCGAATAAAGCAGGGGATCAAGCAAGGGAGAAATATTAGACTAGCTGTAGCACATAAGAGGAAGAAACCTAGCTTCTTCCACCATTCTTTCCCCAATATGCCATCCCACCAGTTAGCAGACATCATTGATTCCCATTTTTGGACTGGTACATGGGCTATTTTTCTGATTTGGTTGGCCATATCTAGAACGGCATCCCCATTGTCATCAATTTTTAAACAACAGTCCGATGTATTGAACTTCCTGCACACACCGCCTTCTTCGGCCAGTAAATAGTCTAAAGCCAGCCTATTTTGATGTATTGCAGCTCTGGTTTGGCGTTGCTGGCTGACTATTAATTCCATAGCCCCAGCTGTTTCATTGGTTATGATTTCTACAAGAGCTTGGAGTCTGATGATACGATTCAGCATGTAAATTGGGGTCTGATATCCCCAGCTTCCATCTTGTGCTTAGGTAGCTGGCCCATCTGTTTCTAATATTCGTTCAGGGGGCCATTCCTCATCTTTCCATTTTTGGAATCCTCCAATTAAATCTCTTTTCTTTCTTTTGAAGTCTTCATAGAGAGGTATACCTAATTGATCTCCCACTGGTTCTGGGAAAAGGAAAAACCCTGGTTGAATGATTCTTAGTGTACAACTCCCTTTCCAATGTGAAGGGAGTCTTGGGGATGCCCTTTTCCCACATATCCAAAAGAAGCCATCTGGTGCTTTCCAATAATCACCTTCTTGTTGATTTATATTCTCCCCAAATTTGGCTATTTCTGGGATTCCAAAATAAGGATTTTTCCTCGTGTCATTACACTGAAAGAGTCCAACTTCATGATCATATACACAGTCTTTTCCTTTTTTCTGGGCTCAATACCAAGTTGGTTTTTCTGGGACCCACCACCTTGAAGTTTTGTTACTCACTTTATAGCTTTTACAGGGAGTGTTTCCTACTTCATTAAGAAAGTTTATCCCAGTTCGCCAGAGGCATTCTTCCCCTATCACTGTTGAACTTAAAATCCACCCCTCAGGTCGGTTCCCCCCTCTTATATTTGTCCGGTTCCATTTAAGGAGTTCTACCGGGCCTACGCTGCTACCTTTCCGTGGCCATTCTTCTGTCATTAAAGCTCCTCCACAGACCCAACAGTTGGTTATGTTAAGTTCTTTACCTATCCTCTCCCCCAATTCCACAAACAGGTTTTTTCCTAACCTTGGGGTTTTTTCCTCTTTGTTGTTTGAGCTTTGCATACAGGTCCTGGCGTGGTGAGGTGAATATAGGGCGAGGTTGCTGTGCTGGCTTTGTATCTTTACTTACCACTTGCTCTTTTACCAAATCTTGGACTGTTCCCCTGGTGGCAGCTGTGGAGCAAATCTATTTTTCTCCTTTTGGACAATTGCTTCTTAGTCTGTTTCCACTTGTTCCTAAATTTTCTGTAATCCAATATTTTTCTCCTTTATGCATGCAAATACCTAATTTGGATGAGTCATAACAGTGACTGTTGGTATGGGTATGAGTAATAAGAAAGAAGCCCCGGTGTCTTTCCATGTAGAGCTTTCGATAGCATTTGTAACATGGTCTTGCCGGTGTCCCAAAAGGGACCAGGAGAAGTGACAAAAGAAGGAATAACAGAGGTCCGGCATGGCTTATACTCCCACCTCCCTTGCCTATGAGGTTGCAACCCATAGCAGGTGTATTGGATCTTCTCGGTGGCGAGTACAGTGGCTGACCCGGTCTTGCCCTCTATTTCCTTGTCACTTCCTTTGTAGCTTTTAGGCAAATTTCTTTTGGCACCTTTTTAACTGTAGTATCTTATCGTATCTTAGGTGTTTCCCATTCAACAGGCACTAGTAATTCCCATCTGCAGAGCAAAGTTATTGCTTTTGTTGCTTATGATTTTGTCTGGATAGGGGGTCGATTTTGTGCTTGACACCCTTTACAACTAGGGTGTCGACGGTGTGAAATGCCAATTTCCCTCTAGATTAATTACTTATATTTGACGTGGTTGGCATGCCCCGTGTTAGAATGATTCAAACAGGGTATATGATGTGGCACTGATGGAAGTTGTGATTCTCCCCCTTCTTAATACAAATCACAGGCTAGAATCAGAACATGAGAGTTCCCTGTTTGATCCAGTCCCAACCCTTCCTGTTTGAAGTGAGAATATTCTTCTCCACGGTGTCCCAGAATTTGTCCAGGGGCCACTGATATAAATTTGGCTTTTACTTCTCAGTTAGGTGTGATTCTTTGCATATCCCTTGGATTATTTAGATTGTTCTAGCTCATTGCCACCTGGTCTCCGTTTAAGAATCAATTTGGTATCACCTGGTTTGGATATTACAGTCCACTCTTCAGGTTCTTTTACAGGTCCTTTGATTCTGCTGGCATGGATCTACCCTCGTTCCTTGGTCTGGATTGCGGCCTCAGTCATCAGCAGTACCTGAAAAGGACCCTCCCATTGTGGAGTCAAAGGTTGTTCTTTCCATGTTTTTACTAGTACCCATTCCCCTGAATGGATATTATGAATTTTGAACTCCAAAGCTGTGGTTTGAGGGATCATTCCTTTCAGCCGCAAATTTTCAAGTGTTCTGGCAATTGCGGTGACATATTTTTTGACACTTACTTCTCCTACTTCATAAGTGGCTGTTTCATGTTGAGCAGTAAGGAAGGGTAATCCGAACATCATCTCATAAGGAGACACTCCCAGGTCTGACCTGGGCTGTGTTCGGCCTCTCAACAGAGCCAAAGGTAAGCATTTTACCCATGACATTTGAGTTTCAATCATTAATTTTGTTAAAGTTTTTTTCAAAGTCTGGTTCACTCTTTCTACTTGGCCTGAACTTTGTGGGTGCCAGGGGGTATGTAATTCCCATTTTATTCCCAAGGCTTGAGTTATTTGTTGTAAGACTTTGGATGTAAAATGTGTTCTTCTATCTGAGTTTATTTTATTAACCATTCCATATCTGGGAATAATTTGTTCCAGAAGGGTTTTGCATACTATGTTAGCTGTAGCTCTAGTAGCAGGAACTGCTTCTACCCAACAAGTTAGGTGGTCTGCTATTACTAATAGGAACTTCCATCTCTGTACTTGAGGAAGTTTAGTGAAATCTACTTGGATACTTTGGAATGGTCGCAGAGCTAACTCACGGCCTCCTAATGTTGTTTTTCTCATTATTTTCCTAGTCACTCTTTGGCAAGTTCTACAGTTCCCAGTTATTTGTTTTGCTACCCCAAAGATTCCAATACACCCATAATTTTTTAGAAAATGATCACACAAGCTAGCTTGAGTACCCCAATGAGTTTTTTGATGCATATCTTCTAATATTCTCTTAGTGAGTGGCTTATTAAGTAACTGTCTCCCATCAGGAAGTTTCCGTTTTCCAGATTGATCTTGTTCTCCCCCTATCTTAAATAATTCTTTTTCTTCTTCTTTACTAAATTTGGGGATTTCCAATTCTCCCCTTTCTGGGGTCAGGATTAACAGAATTGGTTCAGTCCCATTTTCTGCTGCATCTTTGGCTTCTTGGTCTGCTAGGTTATTCCCTCTTATTTCTGGGGTCATCCCTTTTTGGTGTCCTTTGATATGCACTACGGCTATTTCTTCAGGCAATTTTAATGCTTCCAACACTTCTGAAATCAGGCCTTCATGTATCAGTTCTTTCCCCTTTGAATTTAGTAAACCCCTTTCTTCCCAGATCTTTCCAAAGGTATGTACTTTGAATCAGTATAGACGGTCCCCTTTTTGTGTGTGTCGCGGGTTGGGTTTGTAACCGGGCGGAAACACCAATTTAGTGTAGTGGTTTGGTCTAAAATACTCATTACTGTTTATCTTCTGTGAGATAAGAATTAGGAGAAATGCAAAGCAGGCACCAACTTGAATGAATATAAAGAAGTTTATTAACAGACCTAAAAGAAGAAAAGGAAAAAAAAATTATACCACCTTTAGAACTCTCCTCCTCCCCCCACCTTCCTCCCTTCTCCCACTGACAATGTAAAGACAACCCTTAAGATGTTCAGTCTGTTTACCACTTCCATAATAACCTTGTTCAGTCCATTTAGAAAGAGAAGTCTCTTCTTGCTCGTGCTATGAAAACAGTATCACACCGAGACAGCCACCCACTTCCAAATATTGTTCAGTCCATTCAGGAAGAGGAGTCTCTCTGCTTACGATGTGAGTCCCTTCCCCCGACTTGCAGCTTTTCCCGCAACTGCTTTCGAGGGTCCACTCTTGAAAGTTTTCTGGGGTACAATTTTAAGGTTGAGCTGTTCAGAAACAAAAAAAACCAGAGGCCCTTCTCCTTCCCTGGGAGCAAAGGGTCATCTTCATCTTTAAGACTATCTCTGGAAGCATCTCTAGGAATTGAGGTTTTTCTCCTTTCCTCTTTGGAGCAACAGTCCTCATCTGGTTCATCTGGTTCATCTCTCTCTGTCCAAACTTCTCATGAAATTACAGCTGCGTCAGCATCTGCCTATCTCAGCGCAGGTGCTTCTGCTTATGAGTTGAACACTCCACCCCCCATATCTTCATGAAATTACAACAGGATACTCTGATATATCATAGCTTCACGACAGACTTTCAGCTTTAAGCATCTCCTCTCTCTCTTCCCTCAGGTTTTCAGCTCTTCACAGCAATAAAAGGGTTAATCTCACCTCGGCCTTGTAGCTGGAATGTGGCTTATCGCAGTTGGTCACCTGACCTCTGCCGGACAGAGGTGCCGCTTTGCTGAATCTCCGCCGCAGTGGAGAGGGGGGGTTCCGAGCCGCTCCGGCTGCCCACGGCAAGGCAGTGGGGGGGGTTCCACGGCTGGAACAGGCCCATGGCTCCAGGCTGGCTGTGGCCCGGCCCAGCCTGGCCCAAGCAGGGCCTGGCCGGGCCTGCTGGCCCCTGCACGGGGCCTGCAGCCACCTGTCCCAGTGCCGGAAACGAGAGAGAGCTGGGGTGGGAGTTTGCTGTTCTTAAGTGTGGATCACAGAGGCGGTCACAACTTTAAGTGGCATAAAGAATTGTCCATATTCAAACTGGCCAGCTGATAGGTTCTATCAGGTCCCAGAGGAAGCTGTAAGCACCCCTTAGCAAGGATATCCCTTCCGGGACTATGCTTGCTAACCTATGACAGTGTGCTAAATGCTCCAGTGCTCTCTTTAGAGCGTATAATTCACAAGACTGCGCCGACCAATTTGAAGGTAGTTTTCCTTTTTCGATGGCCTGCATATTTATCCCATCGACTAAGGCATATCTTGACATTCTTTTTCCTTGCAAGCATCTGGATGAACCATCCACATATATTCTTTCCTCTTCTAAGAGGGCTTGTTCAGCTAGATCTTCTCGAACTTTTGTTTGGTATTGAGTAATTTCTAAGCAATCATGTGCCAGGTCATCTTTTGGTTCTCCATACAGGAATTGGGCCGGATTGAGGCTTTTGCTTGCTTCTATAGTTAGATCATTACTGTCAATCAGAATTGCTTCATATTTTAATAGCCTGGAGTCTGTTAACCATTTTTCAGCTTTTTGATTTAGCACATTTCGGACCGCATGGGGTGTGTATACAATCAGTTTACTTCCAAAGGTGAGCTTACGGCTCTCCTCCACCAAAATAGCGGTAGCTGCTATGGCTTGAATGCATACTGGCCAGCCACGGCTTACTGGGTCCAATAGTTTAGCTAAATAAGCTATTGGTCTTCTCACCCCTCCCCATTCCTGGACTAATACACCATGAGCTACTCCATTTTCTGCATTCACATATAAATGAAAGGGTTTTTCTAGTGAGGGTAAGCTTAGGGCTGGTACCGAGGCTAGTTTCAACTTCAGTTTTTCTAATTTATTATCATCATCATCTTTGGTCCATTGTATATTGTCTCCCCCTGTTAATTTTTCATATAAAAATTTTACTGCTTGTGTATATCTTTCAATCCATAATCTGCAATATCCCAGTAGCCCCAGCAGTCTCCTAACCTCCTTTTTTGAAGAGGGAGGAGGGAGGGATAAAATCCCTGTAATTGTTTCAGGACTTAGTTGTCAGCTACCTTTGCTTATCAGGTGGCCGAGATATTTTACTTCTGATTCCACAAACTGTAATTTCCTTTTTGATGCCTTTAGTCCCTTTTTCCCAAGAAAATTTAGAAGCTTTATGGTAGCTCCTTTAACTTTCATTTCATCTTCTCCTGATATTAGAAGGTCATCTCCATATTGGATAAATTGTATTCCTGGGGGAGTGGGGAAGGTTTGTAGTATTTCTCCCAAGGCTTGCCCAAATAAATTTGGGGCCTCACAATAGCCCTGTGGCAGTTTAGTCCACCTCAACTGGTTCTTTTTCCCTGTGTTTGGATCTTCCCATTCAAAGGCAAAAATATTTCGGCTTTCCTCTGCCAGTGGGCAGGCCCAAAAGGCATTTTTAAGATCTACCACACTAAACCACTGATGTTGAGGTGGAATTTTGCTTAAAAGAGTGCAGGGATTAGGAACCATAGGGTAGCAGGCCCGTGTTCTTTTGTTTACTTCTCTTAAATCTTGCACTAATTTATAATTTCCATCAGATTTCTTTACTGGGAGAATAGGGCTATTATGAGGGGATTTACAAGGTTCTAGTGTCCCATCCTTTATTAATTCTTCTATCACTGGTTTTAAGCCTTTTCTCCCTTCTAAAGATATAGGGTACTGATGTACACAAATGGGACCTTCTCCTTTTTCAATTGTGACCCTTATGGGGTCAAGATCTAGTCCACCCCTATTCCCTTCCCTAGCCCAAACCTCTCTGTTAATTTTGCTTTCATCTTCTTGGCTAAGTTTAAACACTTTGGCCGTCATTTTCCCTTCTTCTGGTATGACTCCAATCCCCAGTTGGATTTGTAAATCCCTTCCCAATAAATTGCTGCCAGCCTCAGGAGCTAACAAAGCATCCCCTATCCCTATTTTTGTTTCCCCTTCAATAACCACATCTTTAATGACAGGGACCTTAAATCCTTCCCCCTTTGCTCCTGTTACTTTTACCATATCATTACTTACATCCCACCCTTTTGGAATATTCATCACACAAGTCTTTTCTGCCCCAGTGTCAACTATAAATTCCAATACTTCCTCTTCGGGGCCTACTTTTAAAGTTATCAAAGGCTCCAGATGGTATTTATCCCCCCAAAAATAGAGCCCATGATTTCCCTATTTTTCTTCTGTGCGTGTCTCTTGAAATCTTTTCAGATCCCTCCTCAGGTGGGGGCATTCTCTTTGATAATGCCCTTCTTCCTTGCAATAGAAACAGGCATCCCTGGGTTGTTCTTGGAATCTTGATTGTGCTGAGGTTTTATTTTTCTCTTTTCCACCATTTCTGAATCTGGAATGTTTAGGAGTGTTACCTGAGGGCTTTAGATTTTTTTTGGAAGGTACTCTCTCGCATAGTGGCTATCATGATCTTTGCTCCCACTTTGGCTTTTTCTTCATCCCTCCGGACATATATATCTTTTGAGCTTCCCTTACTAGGTCTTGTAATGGTTTCTCATACCAATCTTCTATTTTTTCCAATTTTTTTCTAATATCTGGCCAGGCATGAGTGACAAAGTGAACTCTTAGCAGGGCTTGCCCTGCTAGGGACTCCGGGTCTCTCCCAGAATATTGTTTCATATTCTTTCGGAGCCTCTCCAGCCACTCAGTCAGGGTTTCTTCCTTCCCTTGCTGCCCCTCAAAGGCCTTTCTGACATTTTGTCCTCAGAGTGCCCCCTCTTTTATTCCCTTGATTATCAAATTACAATAATCATTCATATGTCCCCTCCCAGCTTCATCATTTTGGTTCCAGTTAGGAGGTGTAATGGGCATTTTCTGATCCCCGGGTGGACCTTGTTGGTTTTCTTTTCCCCAAATTTTTATTCCAGCAATTCTAATCATTTCTCTTTCTTCTTGGGAGAATATTATTTTCATTATTGATTGCATTTCTTCCCAAGTGAAAATGTTGGGACCTAAGAACTGGTCCAACATTTCAGCTGTACCTATGGGGTCTTCTAATAATCCTTTAATTTCTTTTTTGAAATTCCTAACCTCTGTAGAGGTTAGAGGAGCACTCACAAAGCCGCTTCCCCCTCCTCCCCTAGGTACTTCTCTTAACGGAAAGAAATGAATTTCTCGGCTTCCCTCTGTTTGTTTAGCAATGGAGGGCTTGTTGGGCTGCCTCGGAGCCTTAATGGCACCTCCTGTATTCTGGGATGGTGCTCCTTCGTTAAGAAGAGGGTTGATTTGGGAAGAAAGCACCGAACTCCCCTGGGGAGGAGGGGCAGATTCAAAGTCTGGCGCTGAAGCTGAATATTCTGTGGTGCAGAGGGTGGGGGTGGGGTATGGCAGTGAAGCCAGATATTCCGGAGCACAGGAGGCGGGCACCGGGGCTAAAGGCGGGTTTCTCAAGGCAGGAGAGGTAGGGGCTGAAGCCGGGACGTGTGACCTTTCCCTTGATGCAATTGAGGGTGCTGGGATTCCCGAGATATATGGGAAGGGTGGGATCCCCGGCATGGGCGGGGGCAGGGCTCCCCCCCAGCTCCATTGGGGCGGGAGGGCTGCCGGGGGAAAGGCCCCCGGTGCGGGCGGAGGGGGGGCTGGCGGGGGAAGCCCCGGAGCCAGGGGGAGGAGGGCAGCTTCTGGTGCTGGCGGCGGAGGCAATACTTCTAAAGGGTCTCAGCCTTTTTTCTCTTCTGTTTGCTTTTCCTCTGCGGTTTCTGATATTTTGAAGACTTTGGTTCCCAGAGGTTTTGTAATTCCTGTCCAGCAAGAAGCATATTCTCTCTCCTCAGGGTGAGATGGCTCTTTTGAATTTACAAATACATTTAGAGCCTGGCAAATCCATGCCTCATCAGACCCGTATTTTGGCCAGTACACATGATCAGATCTGATTTCCTTTTTTACCCACTCTTTCATGCAGAATTGAATCATTTTTACTTTCTCTTTTCCTTTTGTAGAAGGATCAGTTTCCCAGTTTGCGAGTTTGACCCCGAGGGGACTGTCTCGGGGTATATCCTCTGGCACCCTTTTATAATTTGAACTTAATTTACTAGGTTGTTGTCCCATTTTTCCAGGAGTTCTCTATTACTCAAAATACCAATTTATCCCCCCCTTTGAAATACTAATTCATTCCTTTAAAACACCAATCTTCACTGCTGTAAAATACTACCCACCCTTTCACAGTACAAAAAACACCAAAAAATTTATTAGAGCCCACCTTCCCCAAAAACAAAGTTAACTTCGAATTACACAGTTTTTCATTCACACATTCACTCTTTTTTAATATTTGTTCACTCACTCATTCCTACTCACAACAGAATAATAAGGTACCTCTTTCAAGTCACTTGTTAGTATCCACCCATGGGTATGATATAATCCTCAGGATTCTGGGTGCTCTTGGATTTCCCTCAACCCAGCATTGCTAGCATCCAAACCCCAACCTCTCTTGGGGTACTTTTAGGCCCTGGGTGCTCTTGGGGTTTTCCTCAACCCAGCATATGGGGGGGTAGCTCCCACTTTGCAACCCCTTCTCTGGGACCCCGTCCCAGTCACCCCCGGAGATTCTTTCACTCCGCTTATCTCTCGCTTTGTCTCCTCGCTGGCCGCTGTTCTCGTGAACAAGACGGAACGGCAGCACTCAGAGACTGCCACACTCGCTTCGCAGATCTGGGGGCAACCAGCCCACGTCTCATTCACACACGCTCATCTCCCGTAACCACCCCCTTTTTCTTTGGACAATACTTCCCAGTCCTGTTTCTTTTCCAGTGTCTGTGGGATTTTTGTCGAGAGCGCTCTCTTTCATTTGCTTTATTTTTGTGTCTTTCTTGTCCTCCGGGTGTTGCCCTGCTGCCACCAAATCACGCCAGAGGATGCTAAGCAAAGGTCCTGCCAACTTGGGCGGGAGGCGCCTTACCCTTGCTTCTTGAATCCTCCCACGCTTTTCAGAGGCGAGGTGTAGCTCCGGGACGAGCCCTTAATTGTGAAAAACGAGGTTCACTCTCCTGTGAGAATTTAAAGGGTTTAATATAAAGACAATAAGAGACACATCAAATAAAGCAACGGGGTAATGGCCGGGTGCCTTGGTGCTCTGCCAAGAGCACACCTGATGCCAGAGGTGAGTCCTTTTTATACCATTTTTACTGTCTGTTCTTTATTCATATTAAAACTTTTCCTGGAGCTGTTCTGCATGGCCATTCCTTGGTTCCGCCTTTTTAGAGCGTGCCTAGTCTTCTGCCTTGTGGTTTTATTTCTCTTGATTCTTGGGGTTGGGCCCGCTAGGCAAGAGTCGATGGTAGGGTGGATTTCTTAATTCTCCAGACAGTCAGGGCTGATTGCAGCTTTGGGCCTCTTCGTCTCTCCGGGCAGAGTGGTGATAACGGCTCTTGGACTCTCCTGGCCGCCTGTTCTCCGGGCGGAGTAGCATTTGGGCCCTTTTGCTCCCTAGACAAAGTGTTGATTAGCAGCTTTTCGGGCCTCATCCTCTGTTCGTTTGGAGGTTATCTTACGTGCTCACACTTGTTAACATTCTTGCTAAAAAGAGAGAAAACTACATCCACACAGCAAAAAGCATTTCTAACATTATATAATATCTACTTTATACTTTGCGAGAAGCCAATATAATATATGTTTATAACACCTCCATTGGCGACCTCCTTTTCCCTCTGATTCAGCTACCTTGTGGTAGGTGCGATGGTGCTGAAGAAGGGTGGCGGCTTGGCACAGTTGCTGTCACAGGTGGATCTTTGAGTGGCATGTGTGAGGGTAGGAGGGTACGGCACCCATAGCTGAAGGCAAAAAAGGTCAGGGCATGTCATCAGCCGCAGTCGTGCTAAGTTGTTCATCTATGCAAACTGCTTGCCGAGTTGTTCCTTTCTTAGGTAATGGGGGCTTGTATCAACCAGAACTGCAAATGGTCAGTATTTGCAGAGAAGGTTACTTGGACTGTTGTTGAAGTGAGTGTAGCAGTTTCTATGGCATTCTGCAAAAAAAGTGACAGGTCTCCCTGTGTTCCCCAGTTCTTAACAAAGATGAAGTTAACAAACCCCTGAAAAGAGGTTTTGCAAAACTTCAGGGATATTTTCCTACTAGTACTGTAGAGACAACCATAGTCACCTTGTCTTTCCAAAAGTGAAGGTTCCCTATTTTTGTCCAAGAGCATCAAGTGCTTTTGATCAGCGTTTGTGTGCATGCATTAGCCTCGTTCTTGCTCTTCCTTGGAGAACTTTTACAATACTCACATGATCTGTGTAGGCTGCAGACTGCAGTGGTGAACTTCAAGGCTTCCAGCAGAAGGGAGATGCTGTCCACGTTTTGGATTCTCCTTAGCCTGAACCTTCAATGTCCAATAACGCAGCGTTTGGTGCTCGAGGCACTGACTCTGGCGTGCCCCTGGTCAGAGACAGTCCAGCTGCGTTACCTCCACGCGTCGCTGAAGCGACTTCGGGATCAGGAAAAGAGCTTGCTGGGCTAGCTAGCTGGCTTCTTTGCAGAGGGAAACACGGCAGGAGCCGTTGATGTCGGCTCACGTTAGCTCAGAGACAAAGGAAGAGAGGGGCTGTTCAGGTCTGGCTTCTAACAGGTTTAATGCGATAGGATGAGGATGAGGTCGGATTGATGGGAATCCGCTCCTCGGAGCCTTGTCCTCAGTTTTATAGGGAATTTGAAAACCCCCTGTAACTATTCCTGAAAAGACCTGCCTTGCTAAATTAGTGCCTTTTAAGTCTTGTGTCCCCAGGATAGAACAACAAACTCACAAAGATAACAGCAGTGGATCTACAGGACTTCTGCAGGCCTTCTGGACTGCAGACATCTCTGACCAAAGGCCACAGATGACGTGTACCCTGATCCTGCCGAACGCCCGTCCGCCCTGGACTCAGCTTCAAGGTTTGATTGATACTGGTGCTGATGTAACTATCATCTCCTTCTCTGCGTGGCCTCCCTCATGGCCTTTACCCCCAGTGGGATCGGCCATCACAGGATGAGGATGAACCACACAGAGCTATTGAAGCGAACGGCCTGTGACGGTGAAGGACTCAGAGGGGCACACAGCTACAATTAGGCCTTATGTTACTACCACTTCCCTTAACCTTTGGGGACGGGATGTGTTGGCAGCCTGGGGCATACGGATCGGGACAAATTTTTAGCAGGGGTCACTGTGCGCAAAGGTGCACAGTATCCTACACTGCCTTTGCAGTGGTTGATTAACACACCAATCCGAGTCAGACTCTGCTTAGTTAGTTGAATTAAGGGCTGTTATCATGGCTTTTCAACGATTCTCACAGGAACCTTTGAATTTGGTTACTGAAGCCGACTAGCAAAAGCTCGTATACAATTAATCACCTTACGGTACCACAAAATTCAAAGAATCCTGTTCTTCTGAATCACTTTCTCTCATTGCAATCTGCAGGCAAGAGACAACTGCCCTGGGCAAAAGTCTGGGTGTGGAATTTACTCACTAACCAGTGGGAAGGCCTGCGGGAACTTATGGTTTGGGGTCGTGGCTATGCTTGCGTTTCTACAGATACTGGGGTACGGTGGCTAGCTGCAAAATGTGTTCGCCCTGCCCTACGGCACCAGAGGCAGAACAGGCAACCTCCAAATGATGACCAGAACACCAACCATCCAAGTGGCCACCAGAATGTAGATCATCAGCCATCAGACTCTTCTGATGATGACCAAGATGTTGACCATCAGGCAGATGGTCCTTCTACAAGCAGAGACTGGGATGGTCCTTCCACAAGCAGAGACTGAACTTTAAATTTCTTGTTATGGAGTCAGATCGTTAAAGCCTTAAGGACATATTTAGAATTAATAACTGATGTAAATTTCTATTTAGGATTAATAGTGGAGTTGTTATCTTATCAAACAAAAAGGGGGAATTGTAGATACCAAAATGCTGCTAGCGAGGATTTTCTTGCTATTTTCTAAGTCTGTGAGAGACTTTTCTCTCTCACAGAAGAGGTAGCAGAGTATGTAAACAACCAAGCCACCTGCAACCTTGAAAAGTCTGGTTTATGGTCTAGTAGAAAAATATTTTGACAATGGATGGTTTAGGATTTTAGCCAATCACCCCAAGGGGGGGGGCTGATCCTTTGTCCAATTAGACTATGAAGAAAAAAGTCTGTAAAAGAGTTTGTGAAATAATTAAATGAATAAATCTTGGTGCACAATTCCTGCCTGCTGGATCTTCTCTCCTCCTCCTCCCTATGGCTGCGGGACACAGTGATACACCCTAGGGCCCAGGCCTGCGGTAATAGACCACAATTACAAGTGAACTGCAACACAAGCAGCTAACACATTCCTCCTGTGATAAATGAGTGAACGATAAATTTTGTCTTTCGCATCTATCACTTTAACATTTAGAAGTGAGAATGTACTATGTAGAAATAGTGTTAAGGTAAAATATAGGTAAGTAAAAACAAGACTAGAGTAAATTGTAACTTCGAATGAGTGGTAACATGTTGGGAAACGTAGGAAGAAACACATGATAATAAATGTCCTTTAAGTTGAGAAATTACAGAGGTGGAAACCAAGACATCTTCAAGAAACAAAGAAGATAAACCGCATGCATCCCAGGAAGTCTGTTATCTCATCAAAACTCACACCTCCCAAAGAACCCATCAACTACAAATTAGGTTGGAGACTGAGGAGGCACCGGAGGGGGGTGCCTGCCTTCAATTCTGGAGCTACTCAGAGGACCGAGGTGGCAGTGTGCTGGCGTGTGCTGGCGCAAGGGGGCAGAGACGGAGGGGGGAAAGTTGAGTGAAGTGTAAATGACTTTCTGGGCTTAAGGACTATGTTTAAAGAAGTACTAAAGTTCACAGTAAAATGAATGGAGCCACGCCTCTAGCAATATTGCTAAGTGCTCCTGCACTGTGATATGCCTTTGTTCTACTAATAAATGCTCAATATTATGCTGCTGAAAATTCCGCTTGGGAATTCATCTTTCTCACTTCTTCCCTTAAAATCAGTTCTAAGAATTTAGTGTGAAATACATTTAGGCTTGGTCCACATTATTTTTAGTTCAAATAAACACATCTAAATTTTTTCCATCTTTCCCATTAAAGGATTTTGGTTTTGGCTCATTCTTTCAGCATTTTGCCAGCAATCTGCTCAATGCTCTTTCCTTAGGAATGAAAGCTGTGGCCTGATATTACAAAGTGTTTGGTGAAACCTTTACCATGACTCTCAAGTCGCAACATGCCAGATAATCACTGGTTTTCAAAGCTGCTTGAAGATAGAAGGAAAGCGTCAAAGGTTTATGCATGAATCAGCATCCCCTTGTCACAACGTCATGCTGCAGTGATCCTTGCAGAGCTCTAAGACTGGATTTAAAGGAGAAAAGCTCAATACTGGCTCCTGAGCCAGCAGGATGAAACATCCAAGATTGTACATATATTACTTCTGTGCTAAAACTACTGTATGAAAACGTCTTACCATTATGGCAGTTTTATAGTACTCCATAGGAGACATCTCTTTAAATGACTCTAATATCCTTTCAGTGCTAAAATTGAGAAGGGGGTTGATCCATAGTTAACTCATGTAAACACGAGTGAACTACTAAGAGACAGCAAATGTTAATCACAAAACCTAAGCAGCAGGATTCGCCTTAATCTTGTCAAGATAAGAGGAACAGGATCTTTTGAAAACCGGCACAGAGATCGCTGCATCAGCCACCGAAGAACTGCGCATGCTCCAGAAAGAAAGGTAAAAAGTGCATTGTGACAAAGACTACTGATCTTCATCAGAAAGACCCTCGAGGAAGAAGAGGAGCCTTCCTCAGTGCGCCCATCAGCGTACACAGCGCATGCATGGCACGTATGCTAATGATATTAATGACTTCCGAGAAGTAATTTCTAGAACCACTCCTATCCCAAGAATTGTGATGAATGTTCATAAATTTTACACATAATGCTGGACTGTATGGAGTGCTCTGTGTGTGTGTGTTAGGAGGAGTGATCCCCCATGCACCCAGCGCCGAATAAAGCAAATACCCGCTTCTCTGACTCTGAAGCATCTCTAGGCCTGGTTTTGGGCAATTCAAAATAGGTGAATACACATTACAACTACAGCTGAAGTTGTTGCGTAGGCAGATTGAAGAGGAAAGGATTTCATCTTCATCACTCTCCTTCTTTCTTGTTTTGACAGAATTAAGAACTTGTAAAAAATCTGATATCACTGATGCTCACCACTCTTCCAATTAGACTACGCTCACTTAGGCAACGAAGTCCAGAGCTTCGGATATCTCCCGCTTCTGCCCTAGGAATTGCTTCCAGTGCTGTACCTTTGCTCCAGCTGCGAAACCAAACCAGCAGAACCAAGGAAGTTCTCTCTGAATGAACCATTGCTCTTGAAGGCTACAACGGTAGTCATGGCAGTGAACACTGCTCTTCACTGGGCCATTCCTCTGAAAAAAAACCCATGCACCACCTCTCAACCTAAACCGTTAAGCCTCCTGCTGATGCTGACTGACAAAGCGTCCAACTGCACTTAGATTCCAACAGCTACTTCCAATGACCTGTCAACAGAGCTTTGCAGACTTGCAACAGAGCAACAAACTAAAGGGGCTATGTTTCATGGCTGTTTTTCAAACATCATTGACTTATGTCCCTTTGCCAGCTTAAGTGAAGGTGGCCCATCCACCTTGGTCAAAATCAGCAGAATTTTGGCCCAATTTGTTGTTACGCAACACATCATGACACAATCTCTTGGTGTTGATGCAAAATTCCCACTGAAGTGCATGTCGTTACATGACTTAAGGCTACCTACTCACAGAGTGTCCACTCCACTGCCACACCCATTTTCTGGCCACCTTGAAATGACTGAGCTGTCTTACTGTTCCCAACATTCCTCAGGGGTACGTGACCACCATAGCCTCCCTTCTGAAGTTTAGGAACCTAAGTAGTACTAGCAATAGCAGTTTATCCAAAATCCATTTGCTCCATCAACAAACTCTGAGCAAGCGCTGAGAATTAGTTTCAAGACTTCTACATATATTTACAGGGAGCTTTTTGTTTGCTTGTTTGTTTTTAAAGCAGATGGAGTAGTGCGATGTTTCCCTGAGGCTACCAGGGCTGCGAGGCAGGCAGGCAGAGCCCTGGCATGGGTGGCACAGGGGACCCCGGGCGCTGACGGCTGCCACCAGCGCAGGCCAGCTCGGAACTGGCAGGCAGGGCTGCACCCCGCGTCTGCCACAACAGCTGCAGCTTCTGCAGCCTGAAACACAGCTGGCTCAGGGGTTCAAATTAAGAGCCAAAACCTTTTGCTGCTCAATTTGGGGCAGAGAAAGGTCATCACTTCTAGCATGGCATAAGCCTGCCACTACATTTCTGTGAAGGAAAATCACCTTGTTAGAGTGAAACTCCTGAGTAAAATACTGAAGCGCTTTCAGATTCGTATTATCTGACATTTCTGTGACCTTCTTTTATACCTGCATTGTTTCCTACTGCTGGTTTTGGGCACAAGTTCTGTGTACACTATTCTGGAAACAAAAAAATAACCCAAAACCAACACCCACTCCTCCCCCACCATCACTCCTTCCCCAGCCCCAAGCCTAACAAAACCAGCCTGCAGAATGTGCAGGATTTCAAATGAGAACAAGCATAGATGGGACATCAAAAGATGGATTCTCCTTAGACATTTGTGCATGCAGTGCTCTGCAATCAACTCCTAAATTCTACTCCTCGTACACCAAATATTTGTCTTGGGAACTCCTTGTTCTCCATTCCAACCCTTCTGAGAGGGTAATCGAGGAGTTACTCTACATATTTTAAGCACATGTTGCACTAGTCAAATCCAATGCACAGCATTACTTGACTAACTGAGGCGGTGGCAAGGTCAATTAAGACCTGTTCATGTCTCAATTTGGAGCTCTTCCAACTGCTTGAAAAGTGAAGCCTTGGACGTTGAAGGTTCAGACTAAGGAGAATCCAAAATGTGGACAGCATCTCCCTTCTGCTGGAAGCCTTGAAGTTCACCACTGCAGTCTGCAGCCTACACAGATCATGTGAGTATTGTAAAAGTTCTCCAAGGAAGAGCAAGAACGAGGCTAATGCATGCACACAAACGCTGATCAAAAGCACTTGATGCTCTTGGACAAAAATAGGGAACCTTCACTTTTGGAAAGACAAGGTGACTATGGTTGTCTCTACAGTACTAGTAGGAAAATATCCCTGAAGTTTTGCAAAACCTCTTTTCAGGGGTTTGTTAACTTCATCTTTGTTAAGAACTGGGGAACACAGGGAGACCTGTCACTTTTTTTGCAGAATGCCATAGAAACTGCTACACTCACTTCAACAACAGTCCAAGTAACCTTGTCTGCAAATACTGACCATTTGCAGTTCTGGTTGATACAAAACCCCATTACCTAAGAAAGGAACAACTCGGCAAGCAGTTTGCAAAGATGAACAACTTAGCACGACTGCGGCTGATGACATGCCCTGACCTTTTTTGCCTTCAGCTATGGGTGCCGTACCCTCCTACCCTCACACATGCCACTCAAAGCTCCTTGCGTGGAGCTCTCGCACCACCTATGACAGCAACTGTGCCAAGCCGCCACCCTTCTTCAGCACCATCGCACCTACCACAAGGTAGCTGAATCAGAGGGAAAAGGAGGTCGCCAATGGAGGGAAGTTGTACCCCCTGACAGCTAAGCTCCAACTACGGTGTCGCTTATGTCCTTCCCAGGACGGGCGGGAAAACGCCTCGGCGCAGCGCAGCGCTGGCCGGGAGCGGCCGGCACGGCACCGAGCGCGCTCCCCACTTCCCTCCCGCCCGCGCCGCTGCGGAGACCCCGGGTTCGCCGGAATCGGCCACATGCTGCACGGAGGGCAGCGCGGCAAAGGCGGCCTCCCCTCGTCGCCCGGGGAAGGCCGGCCTCGGATCCCCGCTCTCTCCACCGGCACGGGCAGTGCCAGCAGCCTCTCACTGTGGCCGCCGCTGGCCGAAAGCCTCGCCGCGCACCGCCCGGCCGGCCCCGCCGCTCCGCGGGGTCACACGGCACCTGCCGCGGGCGGCCGCCGAGCGACAGGAAGCAGAAGCGCTCACCGCCGCGCCGCTCGCCGCCCCGCCCGGGCGCTCCTCTCCTCGCGCTACCACGATGGCGCCGGCCCGCCCCGCCTTCCCCGTCGCCTGCGGCGCAACGCGGCTGCTCCGAGCCACGCAGCACGCGTGCGGCCGGGCCCTGCCGAGCTGCCGGCGGAGCCGGGGCACAGCCCGGGCGGGAGAGCTTCCGGCGAGGCTGGGCGGGCGGCGAGCGCGGCCGAGCGTGAGCGCGCCAGGCGGGCGGCGGGCGGCGGCGCGATGGAGAGCTAGATGGAGGCGGCAGCACCGCGCGGCATAAAATAGCTGATCGTCCGGCAGCCGCCCGCTCCGCAGCCCCTCGGCTGCTGTCGAGAAGGGCCCCGGCCCTGGCCGCGCCGGTGGCGAGGCGGCTCCGCAGCCCGCGGGCAGCCCTGGCGGGGCAGGGGAGCACTGCGGGCAGCCCCGGGGCCGCGCAGCCGTCTGCAACGCGCGGTGGGAGCCGCTGGGAACTATTTTACACGTCCCGGGGGGCTGGAGAGGAGCACGGAGACCACGCGGCAGGTCGCTGCCGTTAGGGAAAATTAATCCACGATGCCTGAGGTTTATATCCGAAAAGGAGACAGAGGAGTCCTGCAACATTCTTCGACTACAGGGAGAGTCCATGGGGCTTTTCCCATGGCGTCTGTCAAACGGTTGCGGGATGCAGCCCCCTTTTGATGCCAAGTTCCCGGCCACAGCACCCTCTTCCTTTTCCCCACTGGCTGAGGTATTGGGGAGATACAGACTTCCGGAACTGCCTACTCTATGCGCCCCCCTCTAATATGCACCCCCCTCTTGGCATCGAGAAGAAAGAAAAGAACCCCATTCCTAATGCTCTTAAGTCTTTGTTGCCTTGCTCTAGGTTCAGGAATTTAACACGGCCTTGATTAATCAACAGTCTCTGATGATTAGTAACAGTTCTAGAGAACTCCTAGTTTCTTCTGTTACTTCACTAGCCATAACTTCCTAGCCTTGTCTACAGGCCGATTCACACGGTCTCTTTGTAAAGACTCATCCATCTCATTCCTTTTAATCCCTCCTCTTTTTATTTGCTCTGTATTTGTCTTTACAAACCTTAATTATCATGGATTTAATTTTTTCTTCTGGAGTCTTCTTGGGTTTTGCTATTATTTGCAGTGACATCCTTTTCTGTCCTTTTGTAGTCATTTCTGGATCAGGTAGGCATGGCTGCTAGCGGCATCCCCTTGAGCACCTGCTGAAAGAGCTGCCGCCAGCATGGTGTCACACATGGTAAAAAGATGAGAGTTGCTATAGCATATAAGAGGAGGAATCGTATTCATTTAGCCCAGAGCTGGCCAGTTAACCATGAAAACATGTCCCATCCCCATCCTTTCAACATTTGGACAGGTCCACGAGCTGACGTTATTTCCTTTGTTATTTGTTTGACCACTTTTCCGCTGTCATCTGCTTGCAAACAGCAGCTCAAGTCATTTAATTTCCCACAAACTCCTCCTTCTTCTGCTAACAGATAATCTAATACCATCCAATGTTGAATTACCGCTTTCCTCATTTAAGTGGGTTGCTCAGCAAAAAGGTCAAGCGCTGTGGCTGGCTGGTTGGTAATTATTTCCGAGACAGCTTGTAACCTAATTATCTCCTTCAAATGATAAATGGGTTCCCAGGCATCTGGGATTAATTCCTTAGGTTTCCAAGGGGCTGGTCCATCGTGTTGGGTAACTTGTTCTGTTGGCCGTTCATCATTTCCCCGTTTTGGGGTGCTCCCTCCAGCCAGGGCTGCATCAGCTGACTGCTTTTCTCTAATTAAATCATCACAGATTTTGATTCCTAAGCAATTTCCCAGAACTTGTAGTAGCAAAAAGAACAACAGTCTACTAAATATACCATATCCCTGACCAGTTTGGAGGTAACCTGAGCTAAGCATGTTGGCCACAAATCCAATACTGTCCTTTCAAAGCCCGTGTTCCATTAGCAAAGGAACCTACCCATGGTCATCAATTGGTGGCTCAAAATACAGCAGGATTCCCGGGCCTAACGGTCCTCCAACAAGAGTTGCCCCACCATAAGGGTCCCAGCATTTGCATTTCCAAGCTCCCGCACAGGGTTCCCACCTACATTTACATCTGCAAGCTGCTTGGTTGGATTTGGAGCAGAACTCACTAAAAGGCTTTGAGTTCCAATCCGGTGTGGCCATTCCCACTGATAATCACAAACAACATGTCTTCTACTTGTGGAATTTTTGTGGGGACTGCTCAAAAACAGGTGGTCAAAAAAACCCCTTGTCCCTCCCCATTGCTTTACAGGCTTCCAAATATTTTTGGTAAGTGTGATAAGAACGCCTTACGCAGCTACTGTTAGTGAGCCGAACAGGTATTTGATTGCATTTGCCTTGATATTTGGAACAATTGGAAGGAGGGCAATTGGGGGTCCAAACCCAGTTGTTCAAGCCCAGAGGGAAAGTCAATTGACAATTGCCTTTTCCTACATAGACACGCCCTATCCTATTAGGCAATAAGTGCCTGTTGGAGAAGAATGAAGTGGCCGTGAACTTCCTTCTTTGGCCCCAAATCCCATCCCACTGTGGCCCTCACATTGACCCACCATTTAGGTTCAGCTGGGCTAGCCAACTATGGCCACTCTTCAGATCCTCCTGGCCTTCCACAGAGCCAGCAATTGCTAAGGTTAAAAACTTTTGCTACTTCTTCTCCTAAGGCTGCAAATTGATTCTCCCACTCCTGGCCTAAACTCAGCTGACCATATCAAAGTAGAATTAGTAAGGAAAATGTTTTAATAGTGTCATCTAATTAGCTAGTCTAATTTTCCCGTTGTCTTCTGCAGCACCTATGCCAATTGAAGACACAGAAACCACTTAACGTAACAAAATGGCCACAAGTATTAGCCCCCAAGTGAGTGGAGATTCTAGAGGAGGGATGCCTTTACAGTCTATTTCAGCAGACGGTCTGAAGGTAGGACTGCGGGGCTTCTTCCGATGTCGAAGCACTGCCTACTGCTCCGGCCCACTCCTGCAGAGTGTCAGTCACGGCCTCCCGGCCTTCTCCTCCAGCTGAGATGTGCAAATCTCTGAGGCTTCAGAGACCTTGACCCGAGAGTGATGGGTTCACCTGTGTTCAGCTTACTTGACGGCTGTTTCTGTCGTCAGTGACACTTGGAATGGGCCACACCATTTCACCAGCACTGGCGCTTCTTTCTACTCCTTAACTAGGACTCAATCTCCTGGTTGGATGTTAAAAGCAGCAAAGTCCAAAGGCCGGGCTTGCACCAGCTGAGCTTCCTGTTGAAGGGGTTTCACAAGAAGCAGGATCCTGGCCACAGATGGTTTTAAAAATGCATCACTTGCCTCTACCCCCCCACTAGGTGGAGACTTACCAGAGCAATTGCAAACAACGATTGAAAGGGAGATAACTGAATCTCTCTTCTGGGTTGGGCCCTCATTCTCACCAAAGCCAATGTCCAAAGCCCTACCCATGGCATCTTGGTTTCTATTACCAGCTTCAAAAGGTGTTTATTTCTCTCTTCATTGTTTTCTACCCGAGCCGAGCTCTGGGGGTGCCAGGGCCTATGGAGGTTCCATTGTGTTCCTAAAGAAGCCAAAACCCCTTGAAGGATCTTTCCTGCAAAATGAGTTCCCCTATCTGAATCTATTGCTTCTACAATGCTGTATCTTGGAATGATTTGGTCCAAAAATGCCTTAAGAACTGATCCTGTCATTACTGAAGTAGTTGGAAATACTTCTGGCCACCTTGCTAGCTGACATACGATTACCAGAAGATATTAAGCCTTGCCACTTGGGGCATCTCCGGAAAATCCACCTGGCATCTTTGGAAGGGCCATGCAGCCCAAGGCCTCCCTCCTCTAGCAAGTTACTTTGTAACTTGGCTGTTGGCTTTAGCACAGATCAAGCAACCTTCAACAGCTCCTTTTGCCAGTCTAAAAAGACCCCCAGCAACATACATCATGAGATAGGCTTCTGCCAATCCTCAGGAAGTGCAAGGACTCTCTTAATGGAGTTGCTTTAATATTGGTAGGGCCAAAGGTTCTGGTATCTCTTGTTTGCCATCCCTTGGAAACCAATTCTTGCCTTTTTTCTCTGCCACACGACTTTTAACTGTATGTCAAACTGCTGTGGTAGAAAAGACAGCTTCCTGGGCAGTGATGGAGTCACGGGGAGCAAAGGGGGCATCTTGGAGAGTTCTGGCAGAAGTGTGGCTTTCTGAGTTTCTTCATCCACCAAAAAGGAGACAGAGGAGTCCTGTAACATTCTTCAACTCCAGGGAGAGGCCATGGGGCTTTTGCCATGGAGTCTCTCAAATGATTGCGGGATGCAGCCCCCTTCTGATGCTAAGTTCCTGGCAACAGCACCCTCTGAGGTACTCGGGAATTACAGACTTCCGGAACTGCCTACTCTACGCCCCCCTCTAATATGCACTCCCCTTTTGGAATGGAAAAGGAAGAAAACCAAACTATTCCTAATGCTGGGAAGTCTTTGCTGCCTTGCTCTAGGTTCAGGAATTTAGCAGGGCCTTGGCTGAGCAACAGTCTCTGTTGATTAGTAACAGTTTCTAGAACGAATACTTTCTTCTGTTACTTCCCCCCCTGTAAATTCCTAGCCTTGTCTAAGGAGAGATTCACACGGTCTCTTTGTAAAGACACATCTATCTTACTCCTTTCACTCCCACACCTTCCTTGCGGTGGAACGGCTCTCCCCGGCACAGCACCTGGCACAAAACCCCCGTATACGCACACACACACCTGCACTTACCCTGCACTCCACTGCACACACACACACACACACACACACCTCCCGCACACTAACACCCCCTCCACATCCCCACCATGCTACTTGCAGTGGCCCCGCCCCTGCCATCCCCACCGGCTGGCAGCACCCACTCCTCGCATGCTTCCCCATGCCTTGCATTTCCTTGCTGCCCCCTCTGTAGCCTTCCCTCAACCTGCCTTTTCTCCCCTGCCTTGCACTGACTTGCTCACCCATCCCCCACCTGACTTCCTTTCACATTCGTCTAGGTCTGGCCTCACCTTTCCTTTTCCTTCTAGGACCCTCATTGCCTTGCCTCGCCTCGCAAAGCCACCACTTGCCTTGCCTTGCCCTTGAACCCCTCCCTTGCCTTGCATGACCTTGCTCACCCCTCCCCCACCTGGAATTCAACACCCCTTTTCAATGACATTTCTGGGCCTTGCCCTGCCCTTTCTGCTCCTCCGAGGAATCTCAAAGCTCTCAAGCATCTCCGGTGTTTCAGGATCCCATGAGAGGAAGACCAGGGGAGGACGCATGTTGCCACACTCATCTCTGTGGGCAGCCTTTGTCTGGGAGCAATCCTTGCATGTCTTGAACCTTGGAGGGGCAATTCACATTTTGCCCTTGAGCTCGGGGACCAGAAAGAGAGTTCTTTTGCATACAAGGGAAAGCAGGTAGCTCAAGTCTTTTAGGTACAGAGGAGAGATGACCCACGCGGGATCAAGGCCACACAGAGCACTTGGTCCTGGCCACTTTTGTGCACCAGCAGTCCTTGAATGTACTTCTCACCTGCCTTGCCTGGCCTTGCCTTGGCAACACAACAATTGCCTTGCCTTGCCCTGCTAGCCCTCTGGAGCCTTGCATTCCTTTGCACGGCCATGCCCAGCACATGACCTGTCTACTGCTTTCCTCCAGGGCCTTGGCTTGCTGAGCCCTTCCTGTTTCTGCCTGGCCTTCCCATCAGTGGCCCTTCCTTCCTACAGCCAGCCTTGCCTCTAACTTCTGGACCTTCTCTTGTCTACCACTCCATTTGCTTTCCCCTCACTGCTCTGGCCTTGCCTACCTCTCCCTTGACTTGCCCACAATTGCCTGCACTCGGTTTGCAGCGCCTTGCCTGCATGGAAGGCAAGGGAAAGAGTGGTAGGCCGGGCAAAGCAAAGCCAGCAAGTTGTAGGCAGTGCGAGGCAAGGCAGATGCAGGCAAAGGAAGCAGAGCAAGGGTACCTTAAGAAGAACTAGACAAGGCAAGGCCAAGAGACTCGGAGTGCCTTTCCTTGGGAAGGCAAGGACATAGTGCCAGTGTTGCTAGGGCAGATGTTAAGGTACCGTGGGGGGGAATAGTCCAGCAAGACATTTCTCTTCTGGCCCCTGTGCGTGTAGGGGCAATTGTTGGACATATTCAATACTGGAGGTGGATCAGTCGCTGGATGTGTTGTATTTTGGAGGAGGGGATGCCATTTCTTTGGAGATGGGCTTGTAGTTGCTCTCTTTGGCAAGGAAGGCAGGTTTGGATGTGCACATCAGGTACTCCTAGGGATTTTAAAGGCTTTTCCCAACAGGCAGAGCTCTCTCTGGGTTCGAGCTGTTGAGCTGTCAGTGGGAATGCAAAGGCCAAGCTCTTAAGCTATTTGTCCTGGTGCCTTCAGTGTGTGAGCAGTCCCTGGTGCCGTTGCCTTTGGATCCTGATTCTGGGAGAGGGAAGGCTTAGGATGGTACCTAGAGCTGAGAAGGAGAGTGCTGAGAACAGCATGTGTGCTGCTAGTTTGAGGGGTACAGGTGAAGTTGTAGGCAGCAAGATCTTCCTCAGCTGGCACTGTTTTGAGCCCTGTTTTTGCCAGATGGTTTCAAGTTGGTGGGCGGAATCTGCGAGAGGGAAAAGATTTGTTTGGGCCATTTGTTTGGTCTGGCTCTTGGAGTGTGGTGTAAAGAAGAGTGTGCTCTTGGAAGGGGAAGATGAGGGCAACCTTTTTGTCCTGACACCGTTGATTTGAGTGCAGGGCCGTTTGCAAGTTGCCTCTGTCTGCCCTTGGGGTGGTTTCGAGCTGGGCCAGGTGCTTGGCCTTCTTTTGCAAGTCTGCAGCGCCGTCGTGTGGTTGTTTCCATGAGCGCTGACAGTGCCCGGCAAAAAGCGCTTGGCTGGCGCGGCCCCAGTCGTGTGGAAGCAGTTGGTGGAAGAGCTCCGCTGTGCATCCTGCCTCTTGGAGACATAAAAGGATGTAACCCTGCGCGTAGCGGGGAAGCAAGACGAATCTTTTCATTGTTGGCTGAGCAGTTTCTAAGTCGCAAAAGTAAAGGCAGTTTCAGCACGGCCTCTTTCTTTCAGAACCTTTTCTGTGCCATCATGAACATGCTCAACATGCCACTCGCACCCGCTGAACTGCATCAAAGGCCCTGGAGATAGGCACTTTCCTTCAAGCTCTCTGTAGCATCGTACCCTCCACCTCTGGCGGATCCCAAAGCCCTTCCAAACATCCAGCAGCTGCACGGAGAGAACAAGTGCTAGAACAAGGCGTTGGCCTTCCTAGTCCTTTTAAAGTCTGTGAACTAGGCGAAACATTCCAGTGAGCAGCACTTTCCTTCGCAACTATATCTAGAGCATCATCACATTCTCTCCAAGTGGGTAAGTCCACCCTTGCAGCGCAGCGTTTGCAGCCACAGTTCGGACTGAGAGATAGGCCAGGTGAGAAAGCATTTCTTGACTATCCCTCTTCTCTGGAAGACTTGATACTCGCAGCGCGACCACGTCCACACACCTTCAGTGTGGCCAGGTTCAAGCAGCTAGAGCTCCCAGAGATGGGAGAGTCAGGAGAGAAGACGTTCCAAAAGTACCGTGTACTTACAGCAGCATTAAAACTGTGCACAGCAGTCTGCAGCACTGTAGACTGCGGCTTCTCCGACAGACGAGCCATCCCATTGTTGCCTCTCGCAGCCTGCTTGCTAGCTGCTCTCCTGAAGAAAAGAACTAGAAGAAAAAGCCAATGCTGGGCTGCACCTTCCCCTTGCCTTACGTAAAGCCACCTAAACTCCCCGCTGCACTCTCTACTTCCCCTCTCCTTGGAAGCGACCACTGTGTTTGCTGCATCTCGAAGCCTAAAGTTAAGCGCCAGTGGTTTTGGGGATGGTTGGAAGAGGGATAAGTAGTAGCACAAGGAAGTAGTTGTCGTTGAACTTCCTCCTTCTCAATGCTAACGTGAATTGGGCAGGCAGGCGAGTGCTAGCCACGCTCCTTTCTCAGTTTGTACGCTGCGGACACGAGTCCGGTGCTCTGCGCCTTCGTTCGGCCTCTTTAGTACCCATGTTGCGCTTTCATTCAGCCGGAGTCGAAGGGTCGTCTACTTCTCGCCCAGAGAGCACGGTGCCGGAAGAGAAATGCCCCAGCCGACTGCTTCTGCCGACACACGCCTGGTCTATGCACTTTCCCTCGCAGCGACATACAGCAGCACTTTCGGTCTTTCTTGTCGTCCAAATGTAAAGGGAAAGATTCTCTGCTATGTCCCGCCCAGAGAACAGTTTTAGGTCAACCAGCACGCCCAGAGCTTGCCCTCGACTCGTGGAAACTTGTGTTTGCACCACATTCAAGTGGTAGCCGTCTTTCCTTTACAGGCTGCAGAACGCCGTCAGATCCCGGTGCTCTCTGCACCTGCCTTCTCAGTTCCAATACCGCCGCGCACAATACAGCTTTGCAGGAAGCAAACACGCGGATAGTCATGTCGCTCAGAACAACGTGCCAGGACGAAAAGATGTTCTTCCTTTCTCCTCATCGCCCAGATTGTGGTGCTGTATTAAAAGCCTTGGCCAGCGAAAGGCTAATCCAGCAAGTGTTTCTCACCTGATGCATTTCGCTGAGGGAGAGCTGAGGAAAATCCTTGCACAGCACACTGCGGATGCGTGCAGTACACATGCTGAAGAGAGCCACAGCTAAAAGCAATCGCTGGGCTTCAGTTCTGTCCAGACGGCAGAAGGCGAAGAACGAAGCAGCTGGGCACCGCGTTAACGTACTCAGTGGACCGAATTTCAAATGTCCAGCCAAGAGCTGCTTCACAAGCAGATTCAGCTGAGAATGCTCTGGCTGGTTCACAAAGTAAGGCGTAGCCGTTGCACTCTATCACACTACCTGGCCAGAAGAAGTTTCTTACACCTTCAATGCTGCAGAGTCCATGCAGCTGGAGCACACGCAGTAGGACGCGTCCAGATAGACGGCGTTCTTCAAGTACCCCCCTCCTCCAAGCAGCCTTGAAACTGAGCACAACACACTGCGGCTCGGGAGCTTCCTTCTCAGATAGACGTGCCGTCACGTTATTCACTCTCGCAGCTCCGTTGCCCACTAGCAGCAGGTGCTACCAAAGCAAAATGCTCCAGAAGTAAAAAGCACTGCTGAGCAAACCTTTTCCTTTGCCTCACGTAAAGCACTGTAAACTGTCCGCTGCACTCTTTATTTCCATTCTCCGCTGCATCTACCACTGTCATCTCTGCATCTCGAAGCATAAAGCTTGGCACAATTCTTCCCAGGGAAAGCTGGAAGAGAAATAGGTAGCAGCACAAGTAGCTGCAAGTGGAACTTTTGTTTTCAACTGCTAACGTGAATCCGCAAAGAAGCGAGCGGCAGCCACGCTTCTTCTTGCAGCCTGTGCGATGCGCACACCAGCTCGGTGCTCTGCGCCCTCATTCGTATGCTCTTCGTACCATGTCGCGCTTTTCATTCTGCCGGAGTCGAAGCGTCGTCTACTTCTCGCCCGGAGAGCACGGTGCCGGAAGAGAAATGCCCCAGCCGACTGCCCTTCCGAAACACACCAGGGCTATGCACTTTTCTCGCAGCGACATACAGCAGCACTTTCGGTCTTTTCTTGTCGTCCAAATGTAAAGGGAAAGATTCTCAGCAATGTCGGGCACAGAGAACAGTTTTAGGTCAACAAGCACGCCCAGAGCTTGCCCGCGACTCGTGGAAACTTGTGTTTGCACACATTCCAGTGGCAGCCCTCTTTCCTTTACAGCCTGCAGAGCGCCGTCAGATCGCGGTGCTCTCTGCACCTGCCTTCTCCCTTCCAAGTACCACTGCGCACAATACAGCCTTGCAGGAAGCAAAGGCGCGGATAGTCGTCTCGCAGAGAAGAACGTGCAAAGACGAAAAGATGTTCTTCTTTGCTCCTCCTCGTCGCCCAGATTGTGGTGCTGTACTGAAAGCCATGGCCAGCGAAAGGCTAATCCAGCAAGTGTTTCTCACCTGATGCATTTCGCTGAGGGAGAGCTGAGGAAAATCCTTGCACAGCACACTGCGGATGCGTGCAGTACACATGCTGAAGAGCGGCAAAACTCAAAGCCATCGCTGGGCTTCAGTTCTGTCCAGACGGCAGAAGGCGAAGAACGAAGCAGCTGGGCACCGCGTTAACGTACTCAGTGGACCGAATTTCAAATGTCCAGCCAAGAGCTGCTTCACAAGCAGATTCAGCTGAGAATGCTCTGGCTGGTTCACAAAGTAAGGCGCAGCCGTTGCACTCTATCACACTATCAGGCCAGAAGAAGTTTCTTACACCTTCAATGCTGCAGAGTCCATGCAGCTGGAGCACACGCAGTAGGACGCGTCCAGATAGACGGCGTTCTTCAAGTACCCCCCTCCTCCAAGCAGCCTTGAAACTGAGCACAACACACTGCGGCTCGGGAGCTTCCTTCTCAGATAGACGTGCCGTCACGTTATTCACTCTCGCAGCTCCGTTGCCCACTAGCAGCAGGTGCTACCAAAGCAAAATGCTCCAGAAGTAAAAAGCACTGCTGAGCAAACCTTTTCCTTTGCCTCACGTAAAGCACTGTAAACTGTCCGCTGCACTCTTTATTTCCATTCTCCGCTGCATCTACCACTGTCATCTCTGCATCTCGAAGCATAAAGCTCGGCACAATTCTTCCCAGGGAAAGCTGGAAGAGAAATAGGTAGCAGCACAAGTAGCTGCAAGTGGAACTTTTGTTTTCAACTGCTAACGTGAATCCGCAAAGAAGCGAGCGGCAGCCACGCTTCTTCTTGCAGCCTGTGCGATGCGCACACCAGCTCGGTGCTCTGCGCCCTCATTCGTATGCTCTTCGTACCATGTCGCGCTTTTCATTCTGCCGGAGTCGAAGCGTCGTCTACTTCTCGCCCGGAGAGCACGGTGCCGGAAGAGAAATGCCCCAGCCGACTGCCCTTCCGAAACACACCAGGGCTATGCACTTTTCTCGCAGCGACATACAGCAGCACTTTCGGTCTTTTCTTGTCGTCCAAATGTAAAGGGAAAGATTCTCAGCAATGTCGGGCACAGAGAACAGTTTTAGGTCAACAAGCACGCCCAGAGCTTGCCCGCGACTCGTGGAAACTTGTGTTTGCACACATTCCAGTGGCAGCCCTCTTTCCTTTACAGCCTGCAGAGCGCCGTCAGATCGCGGTGCTCTCTGCACCTGCCTTCTCCCTTCCAAGTACCACTGCGCACAATACAGCCTTGCAGGAAGCAAAGGCGCGGATAGTCGTCTCGCAGAGAAGAACGTGCAAAGACGAAAAGATGTTCTTCTTTGCTCCTCCTCGTCGCCCAGATTGTGGTGCTGTACTGAAAGCCATGGCCAGCGAAAGGCTAATCCAGCAAGTGTTTCTCACCTGATGCATTTCGCTGAGGGAGAGCTGAGGAAAATCCTTGCACAGCACACTGCGGATGCGTGCAGTACACATGCTGAAGAGCGGCAAAACTCAAAGCCATCGCTGGGCTTCAGTTCTGTCCAGACGGCAGAAGGCGAAGAACGAAGCAGCTGGGCACCGCGTTAACGTACTCAGTGGACCGAATTTCAAATGTCCAGCCAAAAGCTGCTTCATAAGCAGATTCAGCTGAGAATGCTCTGGCTGCTTCACAAAGTAAGGCGCAGCCGTTTCCATTCATCACACTACCTGGCCAGAAGCAGTATCCTACACCTTCAATGCTGCAGAGTCCATGCAGCTGGAGCACACGCAGTAGGACGCGTCCAGATAGAAGGCGGTCTTCAAGTACCCCCTTCTCCAAGCAGCCTTGAAACTGAGCACAACACACTGCGGCTCGGGAGCTTCCTTCTCAGATAGACGTGCCGTCACGTTATTCACTCTCGCAGCTCCGTTGCCCACTTGCAGCAGCTGCTACCAAAGCAAAATGCTCCAGAAGTAAAAAGCACTGCCGGGCTGTACTTTCGCCTTGCCGCACGTGAAGCACCATAAACTGTCCGCTGTACTCTGTATTTCCCTTCTCCGCCGCATCTACCACTGTCATCTCTGCATCTCGAAGCATAAAGCTCGGCACAATTCTTCCCAGGGAAAGCTGGAAGAGAAATAGGTAGCAGCACAAGTAGCTGCAAGTGGAACTTTTGTTTTCAACTGCTAACGTGAATCCGCAAAGAAGCGAGCGGCAGCCACGCTTCTTCTTGCAGCCTGTGCGATGCGCACACCAGCTCGGTGCTCTGCGCCCTCATTCGTATGCTCTTCGTACCATGTCGCGCTTTTCATTCTGCCGGAGTCGAAGCGTCGTCTACTTCTCGCCTGAGAGCACGGTGCCGGCAGAGAAACGCTCCGGGCTTCTGCCTCTGCCGAAACACGCCTGGGCTATCCCTCTCAGCCTTAAGTAGCACAAAATGCTGTCTGCGTTGTGGTCTTAATCTTAAGGGAATGATTCTCGGCTTCGGCTCGCACAGAGAACTTTGCTGGGACAATACATGTGTTTTATTATCCTTTCTCGCAAGAAGACTATGGTGCTTCTTTGGAACTGTTGGCCAGTTTAAGGCTAATCCAGCAAGTGCTTCTCTCCTGACACATTTCTCTGAGCGAGAGCTTCGGCGGACAGTTGGGCTCTGCGAAGCAGAAAGTCTGTGCTTGCACGTAGCGCTGAGGAGAATCTGTGCACAGCGCGCTCTGGATGCGTGCAGTACACACACTAAAGAGAGCCAAAGCTCAATGTCTCAGTTCTGTCCAGCGCCGGTAAGGGAGAAGAACGCAGCTCCAGAGCTCTGGGCTGGAGTGTGCGATGGTTATGAGCTGTGCCGCTCTTCTGCGTGTCTACTGCACGCATCCATAGTGTACAGTGCAAGGATTTTCCTCAGCTCTCGCTCAGCGAAATGCATTAGAAGGGAAGCACATGCTAGATTAGCCATTCGTTAGCCCACGCTTTCAGTAGAGCACCACAATCTGGGCGACGAGGAAAAGCAAAGAAGAACATCTTTTCGTCTTTGCACGATCTTCTCTGCGAGACATCTCTCCACGTCTTTGCTTCCTGCAAGGCTGTAAGGTGCGCGGTGGTACTTGGAAGGGAGAAGGCAGGTGCAGAGAGCACCGCGATCTGACGGCGCTCTGCAGGCTTAAAGGAAAGAAAGCTACCACTTGAATGTGGTGCAAATACCAATTTCCACGCGTCGCGGGTAAGCTCCGGGTAAGCTTGGTGACCTAAAACTGGGCGCTGAGTGAGACGTAACCGAGAATCTTTCGCTTTGCATTCCGGCTCCAACGCAAACAGAATGTGATGCTACTTAGCGCTGCGAAGGAAAGTGCATAGCCCTGGTGTGTTTGGGAAGAATCAGCAGCCTGGAGCGTTTTTCTGGAGCCTTTCTCCGCTGGCACCGTGCTCTCTGGGCGAGAAGTAGACGACGCTTCGACTCCGGCAGAATGAAAGCGCGACATGGTACGAAGAGCATTAAAGAATGAGGGCAGAGGGCCGAGCTGGTGTGTGCATCGCACAGGCTGCAAGAGGAAGCCTGGCTGTCACTCGCTTGTTTCCGGATTCACGTTAGCGTTTTAAAACAGAAAGTTCCACTTGCAGCTACTTGTGCTGCTGCCTATTTCTCTTCCAGCGTTCCCTGGGAGGAATTGTGCCGAGCTTTATGCTTCGAGATGCAGAGATAACAGTGGTAGATGCGGCGGAGAATGGAAATACAGAGCACAGCGGACAGTTTATGGTGCTTTACGTGAGGCAAGGGAAAGTGCAGCCCGGCAGTGCTTTTTACTTCTGGAGCATTTTGCTTTGGTAGCAGCTGCTGCAAGTGGGCAACGGAGCTGCGAGAGTGAATAACGTGACGGCACGTCTATCTGAGAAAGAAGCTCCCGAGCCGCAGTGTGTTGTGCTCAGTTTCAAGGCTGCTTGGAGGAGGGGGGTACTTGAAGACCGCCTTCTATCTCGACGCGTCCTACTGCGTGTGCTCCAGCTGCATGGACGCTGCAGCATTAGAGGTGTAGGATACTGCTTCTGGCCAGGTAGTGTGATGAATGGAAACGGCTGCGCCTTACTTTGTGAAGCAGCCAGAGCATTCTCAGCTGAATCTGCTTATGAAGCAGCTTTTGGCTGGACATTTGAAATTCGGTCCACTGAGTACGTTAACGCGGTGCCCAGTTGCTTCGTTCTTTGCCTTCTGCGGTCTGGACAAAACTGAAGCCCAGCGATGGCTTTGCGTTTTGGCGCTCTTCAGCGCGAACACTGCACGCATCCGCAGTGTGCTGTGCACGGATTTTCCTCAGCTCGACGTACAATCATTTTCTTGCTGTTTCCAGAGTCTAAACTCTTCGTGAAACTCTCGCTCAGCGAGATGCGTCAGGAATGAGGCACTTGCTGGATGAGCTTTTCGCTAGCCAAGACTTTCAATACAGCACCACAATTCAGGCAAGAAGCAGGAGAAAGGAAGATCATCTTTTCGTCCTTCCACGTTCTTCTCTGCGAGATGACTATCCGTGTCTTTGCTTCCTGCAAGGCTGTAAGGGGCGCGGTAGTACTTAGAACTGAGAAGGCAGGTGCAGAGAGCACGGCGGTCTGACGGTGCTCTGCAGGCTGTAAAGGAAAGACGGCAACCACTTGAATGTGGTGCAAACACAAGTTTCCACGCGTCGCGGGTAAGCTCCGGGTAAGCTTGTTGACCTAAAACTGTGCGAGACGGAGCTGAGACTCTTTCCCTTTACATTTAGACGACAAGAAAGACCGAAAGTGCTGCTGTATGTCGCTGCGAGGGAAAGTGCATAGACCAGGCGTGTGTCGGCAGAAGCAGTCGGCTGGGGCATTTCTCTTCCGGCACCGTGCTCTCTGGGCGAGAAGTAGACGACCCTTCGACTCCGGCTGAATGAAAGCGCAACATGGGTACTAAAGAGGCCGAACGAAGGCGCAGAGCACCGGACTCGTGTCCGCAGCGTACAAACTGAGAAAGGAGCGTGGCTAGCACTCGCCTGCCTGCCCAATTCACGTTAGCATTGAGAAGGAGGAAGTTCAACGACAACTACTTCCTTGTGCTACTACTTATCCCTCTTCCAACCATCCCCAAAACCACTGGCGCTTAACTTTAGGCTTCGAGATGCAGCAAACACAGTGGTCGCTTCCAAGGAGAGGGGAAGTAGAGAGTGCAGCGGGGAGTTTAGGTGGCTTTACGTAAGGCAAGGGGAAGGTGCAGCCCAGCATTGGCTTTTTCTTCTAGTTCTTTTCTTCAGGAGAGCAGCTAGCAAGCAGGCTGCGAGAGGCAACAATGGGATGGCTCGTCTGTCGGAGAAGCCGCAGTCTACAGTGCTGCAGACTGCTGTGCACAGTTTTAATGCTGCTGTAAGTACACGGTACTTTTGGAACGTCTTCTCTCCTGACTCTCCCATCTCTGGGAGCTCTAGCTGCTTGAACCTGGCCACACTGAAGGTGTGTGGACGTGGTCGCGCTGCGAGTATCAAGTCTTCCAGAGAAGAGGGATAGTCAAGAAATGCTTTCTCACCTGGCCTATCTCTCAGTCCGAACTGTGGCTGCAAACGCTGCGCTGCAAGGGTGGACTTACCCACTTGGAGAGAATGTGATGATGCTCTAGATATAGTTGCGAAGGAAAGTGCTGCTCACTGGAATGTTTCGCCTAGTTCACAGACTTTAAAAGGACTAGGAAGGCCAGCGCCTTGTTCTAGCACTTGTTCTCTGTGTGCAGCTGCTGGATGTTTGGAAGGGCTTTGGGATCCGCCAGAGGTGGAGGGTAGGATGCTACAGAGAGCTTGAAGAAAGCGCCTATCTCCAGGGCCTTTGATGCAGTTCAGCGGGTGCGAGTGGCATGTTGAGCATGTTCATGATGGCACAGAAAAGGTTCTGAAAGAAAGAGGCCGTGCTGAAACTGCCTTTACTTTTGCCGCTTAGAAACTGCTCAGCCAACAATGAAAAGATTCGTCTTGCTTCCCCGCTACGCGCAGGGTTACATCCTTTTATGTCTCCAAGAGGCAGGATGCACAGCGGAGCTCTTCCACCAACTGCTTCCACACGACTGGGGCCGCGCCAGCCAAGCGCTTTTTGCCGGGCACTGTCAGCGCTCATGGAAACAACCACACGACGGCGCTGCAGACTTGCAAAAGAAGGCCAAGCACCTGGCCCAGCTCGAAACCACCCCAAGGGCAGACAGAGGCAACTTGCAAACGGCCCTGCACTCAAATCAACGGTGTCAGGACAAAAAGGTTGCCCTCATCTTCCCCTTCCAAGAGCACACTCTTCTTTACACCACACCTCTTTGGCCCAAACAAATCTTTTCCCTCTCGCAGATTCCGCCCACCAACTTGAAACCATCTGGCAAAAACAGGGCTCAAAACAGTGCCAGCTGAGGAAGATCTTGCTGCCTACAACTTCACCTGCACCCCTCAAACTAGCAGCACACACGCTGTTCTCAGCACTCTCCTTCTCAGCTCTAGGTACCATCCTAAGCCTTCCCTCTCCCAGAGTCAGGATCCAAAGGCAACGGCACCAGGGACTGCTCACACACTGAAGGCACCAGGACAAATAGCTTAAGAGCTTGGCCTTTGCATTCCCACTGACAGCTCAACAGCTCGAACCCAGAGAGAGCTCTGCCTGTTGGGAAAAGCCTTTAAAATCCCTAGGAGTACCTGATGTGCACATCCAAACCTGCCTTCCTTGCCAAAGAGAGCAACTACAAGCCCATCTCCAAAGAAACGGCATCCCCTCCTCCAAAATACAACACATCCAGCGACTGATCCGCCTCCAGTATTGAATATGTCCAACAATTGCCCCCACACGCACAGGGGCCAGAAGAGAAATGTCTTGCTGGACTATTCCTCCCCACAGTACCTTAACATCTGCTCCAGCAACACTGGCACTATGTCCTTGCCTTCCCAAGGAAAGGCACTCCGAGTCTCTTGGCCTTGCCTTGTCTAGTTCTTCTTAAGGTACCCTTGCTCTGCTTCCTTTGCCTACGTCTGCCTTGCCTCGCACTGCCTACAACTTGCTGGCTTTGCTTTGCCCGGCCTACCACTCTTTCCCTTGCCTTCCATGCAGGCAAGGCGCTGCAAACCGAGTGCAGGCAATTGTGGGCAAGTCAAGGGAGAGGTAGGCAAGGCCAGAGCAGTGAGGGGAAAGCAAATGGAGTGGTAGACAAGAGAAGGTCCAGAAGTTAGAGGCAAGGCTGGCTGTAGGAAGGAAGGGCCACTGATGGGAAGGCCAGGCAGAAACAGGAAGGGCTCAGCAAGCCAAGGCCCTGGAGGAAAGCAGTAGACAGGTCATGTGCTGGGCATGGCCGTGCAAAGGAATGCAAGGCTCCAGAGGGCTAGCAGGGCAAGGCAAGGCAACTGTTGTGTTGCCAAGGCAAGGCCAGGCAAGGCAGGTGAGAAGTACATTCAAGGACTGCTGGTGCACAAAAGTGGCCAGGACCAAGTGCTCTGTGTGGCCTTGATCCCGCGTGGGTCATCTCTCCTCTGTACCTAAAAGACTTGAGCTACCTGCTTTCCCTTGTATGCAAAAGAACTCTCTTTCTGGTCCGCGAGCTCAAGGGCAAAATGTGAATTGCCCCTCCAAGGTTCAAGACATGCAAGGATTGCTCCCAGACAAAGGCTGCCCACAGAGATGAGTGTGGCAACATGCGTCCTCCCCTGGTCTTCCTCTCATGGGATCCTGAAACACCGGAGATGCTTGAGAGCTTTGAGATTCCTCGGAGGAGCAGAAAGGGCAGGGCAAGGCCCAGAAATGTCATTGAAAAGGGGTGTTGAATTCCAGGTGGGGGAGGGGTGAGCAAGGTCATGCAAGGCAAGGGAGGGGTTCAAGGGCAAGGCAAGGCAAGTGGTGGCTTTGCGAGGCGAGGCAAGGCAATGAGGGTCCTAGAAGGAAAAGGAAAGGTGAGGCCAGACCTAGACGAATGTGAAAGGAAGTCAGGTGGGGGATGGGTGAGCAAGTCAGTGCAAGGCAGGGGAGAAAAGGCAGGTTGAGGGAAGGCTACAGAGGGGGCAGCAAGGAAATGCAAGGCATGGGGAAGCATGCGAGGAGTGGGTGCTGCCAGCCGGCGGGGATGGCAGGGGCGGGGCCACTGCAAGTAGCATGGTGGGGATGTGGAGGGGGTGTTAGTATGCGGGAGGTGTGTGTGTGTGTGTGCAGTGGAGTGCAGGGTAAGTGCAGGTGTGTGTGTGTGTATACGGGGGTTTTGTGCCAGGTGCTGTGCCGGGGAGAGCCGTTCCACCGCAAGGAAGGTGTGGGAGTGAAAGGAGTAAGATAGATGTGTCTTTACAAAGAGACCGTGTGAATCTCTCCTTAGACAAGGCTAGGAATTTACAGGGGGGGAAGTAACAGAAGAAAGTATTCGTTCTAGAAACTGTTACTAATCAACAGAGACTGTTGCTCAGCCAAGGCCCTGCTAAATTCCTGAACCTAGAGCAAGGCAGCAAAGACTTCCCAGCATTAGGAATAGTTTGGTTTTCTTCCTTTTCCATTCCAAAAGGGGAGTGCATATTAGAGGGGGGCGTAGAGTAGGCAGTTCCGGAAGTCTGTAATTCCCGAGTACCTCAGAGGGTGCTGTTGCCAGGAACTTAGCATCAGAAGGGGGCTGCTTCCCGCAATCATTTGAGAGACTCCATGGCAAAAGCCCCATGGCCTCTCCCTGGAGTTGAAGAATGTTACAGGACTCCTCTGTCTCCTTTTTGGTGGATGAAGAAACTCAGAAAGCCACACTTCTGCCAGAACTCTCCAAGATGCCCCCTTTGCTCCCCGTGACTCCATCACTGCCCAGGAAGCTGTCTTTTCTACCACAGCAGTTTGACATACAGTTAAAAGTCGTGTGGCAGAGAAAAAAGGCAAGAATTGGTTTCCAAGGGATGGCAAACAAGAGATACCAGAACCTTTGGCCCTACCAATATTAAAGCAACTCCATTAAGAGAGTCCTTGCACTTCCTGAGGATTGGCAGAAGCCTATCTCATGATGTATGTTGCTGGGGGTCTTTTTAGACTGGCAAAAGGAGCTGTTGAAGGTTGCTTGATCTGTGCTAAAGCCAACAGCCAAGTTACAAAGTAACTTGCTAGAGGAGGGAGGCCTTGGGCTGCATGGCCCTTCCAAAGATGCCAGGTGGATTTTCCGGAGATGCCCCAAGTGGCAAGGCTTAATATCTTCTGGTAATCGTATGTCAGCTAGCAAGGTGGCCAGAAGTATTTCCAACTACTTCAGTAATGACAGGATCAGTTCTTAAGGCATTTTTGGAACAAATCATCCCAAGATACAGCATTGTAGAAGCAATAGATTCAGATAGGGGAACGCATTTTGCAGGAAAGATCCTTCAAGGGGTTTTGGCTTCTTTAGGAACACAATGGAACCTCCATAGGCCCTGGCACCCCCAGAGCTCGGCTCGGGTAGAAAACAATGAAGAGAGAAATAAACACCTTTTGAAGCTGGTAATAGAAACCAAGATGCCATGGGTAGGGCTTTGGACATTGGCTTTGGTGAGAATGAGGGCCCAACCCAGAAGAGAGATTCAGTTATCTCCCTTTCAATCGTTGTTTGCAATTGCCCTCCTGGTAAGTCTCCACCCAGTGGGGGGGGTAGAGGCAAGTGATGCATTTTTAAAACCATCTGTGGCCAGGATCCTGCTTCTTGTGAAACCCCTTCAACAGGAAACTCAGCTGGCGCAAGCCCGGACTTTGGACTTTGCTGCTTTTAACATCCAACCAGGAGATTGAGTCCTAATTAAGGAGTAGAAAGAAGCGCCAGTGCTGGTGAAATGGCGTGGCCCATTCCAAGTGTCACTGACGACAGAAAACAGCCGTCAAGTAAGCTGAACACAGGTGAACCCGTCACTCTCGGGTCAAGGTCTCTGAAGCCTCAGAGATTTGCACATCTCAGCTGGAGGAGAAGGCCGGGAGGCCGTGACTGACACTCTGCAGGAGTGGGCCGGAGCAGTAGGCAGTGCTTCGACATCGGAAGAAGCCCCGCAGTCCTACCTTCAGACCGTCTGCTGAAATAGACTGTAAAGGCATCCCTCCTCTAGAATCTCCACTCACTTGGGGGCTAATACTTGTGGCCATTTTGTTACGTTAAGTGGTTTCTGTGTCTTCAATTGCCACAGGTGCTGCAGAAGACAACGGGAAAATTAGACTAGCTAATTAGATGACACTATTAAAACATTTTCCTTACTAATTCTACTTTGATATGGTCAGCTGAGTTTAGGCCAGGAGTGGGAGAATCAATTTGCAGCCTTAGGAGAAGAAGTAGCAAAAGTTTTTAACCTTAGCAATTGCTGGCTCTGTGGAAGGCCAGGAGGATCTGAAGAGTGGCCATAGTTGGCTAGCCCAGCTGAACCTAAATGGTGGGTCAATGTGAGGGCCACAGTGGGATGGGATTTGGGGCCAAAGAAGGAAGTTCACGGCCACTTCATTCTTCTCCAACAGGCACTTATTGCCTAATAGGATAGGGCGTGTCTATGTAGGAAAAGGCAATTGTCAATTGACTTTCCCTCTGGGCTTGAACAACTGGGTTTGGACCCCCAATTGCCCTCCTTCCAATTGTTCCAAATATCAAGGCAAATGCAATCAAATACCTGTTCGGCTCACTAACAGTAGCTGCGTAAGGCGTTCTTATCACACTTACCAAAAATATTTGGAAGCCTGTAAAGCAATGGGGAGGGACAAGGGGTTTTTTTGACCACCTGTTTTTGAGCAGTCCCCACAAAAATTCCACAAGTAGAAGACATGTTGTTTGTGATTATCAGTGGGAATGGCCACACCGGATTGGAACTCAAAGCCTTTTAGTGAGTTCTGCTCCAAATCCAACCAAGCAGCTTGCAGATGTAAATGTAGGTGGGAACCCTGTGCGGGAGCTTGGAAATGCAAATGCTGGGACCCTTATGGTGGGGCAGCTCTTGTTGGAGGACCGTTAGGCCCGGGAATCCTGCTGTATTTTGAGCCACCAATTGATGACCATGGGTAGGTTCCTTTGCTAATGGAACACGGGCTTTGAAAGGACAGTATTGGATTTGTGGCCAACATGCTTAGCTCAGGTTACCTCCAAACTGGTCAGGGATATGGTATATTTAGTAGACTGTTGTTCTTTTTGCTACTACAAGTTCTGGGAAATCGCTTAGGAATCAAAATCTGTGATGATTTAATTAGAGAAAAGCAGTCAGCTGATGCAGCCCTGGCTGGAGGGAGCACCCCAAAACGGGGAAATGATGAACGGCCAACAGAACAAGTTACCCAACACGATGGACCAGCCCCTTGGAAACCTAAGGAATTAATCCCAGATGCCTGGGAACCCATTTATCATTTGAAGGAGATAATTAGGTTACAAGCTGTCTCGGAAATAATTACCAACCAGCCAGCCACAGCGCTTGACCTTTTTGCTGAGCAACCCACTTAAATGAGGAAAGCGGTAATTCAACATTGGATGGTATTAGATTATCTGTTGGCAGAAGAAGGAGGAGTTTGTGGGAAATTAAATGACTCGAGCTGCTGTTTGCAAGCAGATGACAGCGGAAAAGTGGTCAAACAAATAACAAAGGAAATAACGTCAGCTCGTGGACCTGTCCAAATGTTGAAAGGATGGGAATGGGACATATTTTCATAGTTAACTGGCCAGCTCTGGGCTAAATGAATACGATTTCTCCTCTTATATGCTATAGCAATTCTCATCTTTTTACCATGCGTGACACCATGCTGGCTGCAGCTCTTTCAGCAGGTGCTCAAGGGGATGCCGCTAGCAGCCATGCCTACCTGATCCAGAAATGACTACAAAAGGACAGAAAAGAATGTCACTGCAAATAATAGCAAAACCCAAGAAGACTCCAGAAGAAAAAATTAAATCCATGGTAATTAAGGTTTGTAAAGACAAATACAGAGCAAATAAAAAGAGGAGGGATTAAAAGGAATGAGATGGATGAGTCTTTACAAAGAGACCGTGTGAATCGGTCTGTAGACAAGGCTAGGAAGTTATGGCTAGTGAAGTAACAGAAGAAACTAGGAGTTCTCTAGAACTGTTACTAATCATCAGAGACTGTTGATTAATCAAGGCCGTGTTAAATTCCTGAACCTAGAGCAAGGCAACAAAGACTTAAGAGCATTAGGAATGGGGTTCTTTTCTTTCTTCTCGATGCCAAGAGGGGGGTGCATATTAGAGGGGGGCGCATAGAGTAGGCAGTTCCGGAAGTCTGTATCTCCCCAATACCTCAGCCAGTGGGGAAAAGGAAGAGGGTGCTGTGGCCGGGAACTTGGCATCAAAAGGGGGCTGCATCCCGCAACCGTTTGACAGACGCCATGGGAAAAGCCCCATGGACTCTCCCTGTAGTCGAAGAATGTTGCAGGACTCCTCTGTCTCCTTTTCGGATATAAACCTCAGGCATCGTGGATTAATTTTCCCTAACGGCAGCGACCTGCCGCGTGGTCTCCGTGCTCCTCCCCAGCCACCCGGGAGGTGTAAAATAGTTGCCGGCAGCTCCCACCGCGCGTTACAGACGGCTGCGCGGCCCCGGGGCTGCCCGCAGTGCTCCCCTGCCCCGCCAGGGCTGCCCGCGGGCTGCGGAGCCGCCTCGCCACCGGCGCGGCCAGGGCCGGGGCCCTTCTCGACAGCAGCCGAGGGGCTGCGGAGCGGGCGGCTGCCGGACGATCAGCTATTTTATGCCGCGCGGTGCTGCCGCCTCCATCTAGCTCTCCATCGCGCCGCCGCCCGCCGCCCGCCTGGCGCGCTCACGCTCGGCCGCGCTCGCCGCCCGCCCAGCCTCGCCGGAAGCTCTCCCGCCCGGGCTGTGCCCCGGCTCCGCCGGCAGCTCGGCAGGGCCCGGCCGCACGCGTGCTGCGTGGCTCGGAGCAGCCGCGTTGCGCCGCAGGCGACGGGGAAGGCGGGGCGGGCCGGCGCCATCGTGGTAGCGCGAGGAGAGGAGCGCCCGGGCGGGGCGGCGAGCGGCGCGGCGGTGAGCGCTTCTGCTTCCTGTCGCTCGGCGGCCGCCCACGGCAGGTGCCGTGTGAGCCCGCGGAGCGGCGGGGCCGGCCGGGCGGTGCGCGGCGAGGCTTTCGGCCAGCGGCGACCACAGCAAGAGGCTGCTGGCACTGCCCGTGCCGGTGGAGAGAGCGGGGATCCGAGGCCGGCCTTCCCCGGGCGACGAGGGGAGGCCGCCTTTGTCGCGCTGCCCTCCGTGCAGCATGTGGCCGATTCCGGCGAACCCGGGGTCTCCGCAGCGGCGCGGGCGGGAGGGAGTGGGGAGCGCGCTCGGTGCCGTGCCGGCCGCTCCCGGCCAGCGCTGCGCTGCGCCGAGGCGTTTTCCCGCCCGTCCTGGGAAGGACATAAGCGACACCGTAGTTGGAGCTTAGCTGTCAGGGGGAACAACTTCTCTCTGTGAAAAACGAAGTTCACTCTCCTGTGAGAATTTAAAGGGGTTTAATATAAAGACAATAAGAGACACATCAAATAAAGCAACGGGGTAACAGCCAGTTGCCTTGGCGCTCTGCCAAGAGCACACCTGATGCCAGAGGTCAGTCCTTTTTATACCGTTTTTACTGTCTGTTCTTTATTCATATTAAAACTTTTCCTGGAGCTGTTCTGCATGGCCACTCCTTGGTTCCGCCTTTTTAGAGCGTGCCTAGTCTTCTGCCTTGTGGTTTTATTTCTCTTGATTCTTGGGGTTGGGCCCGCTAGGCAAGAGTCGATGGTAGGGTGGATTTCTTAATTCTCCAGACAGACAGGGCTGATTGCAGCTTTGGGCCTCTTCGTCTCTCCGGGCAGAGTGGTGATAAAATCTCCCGGACTCTCCTGGCCGCCTGTTCTCCGGGCGGAGTAGCCTTTGGGCCCTTTTGCTCCCTAGACAAAGTGTTGATTAGCAGCTTTTCGGGCCTCATCCTCTGTTCGTTTGGAGGTTATCTTACGTGCTCACACTTGCTAACATTCTTGCTAAAAAGAGAGAAAACTACATCCACACAGCAGAAAGCATTTCTAACGTTATATAATATCTACTTTATACTTTGCGAGAAGCTAATATAATATATGTTTATAACAATCCCCCCTTTTCTATTTTATAAATCATTTGGCTTGAGCAATAATTCTTTTTTCTTGGCTTCTAATGTCTGTTCGTTCTTTTCACAGATCAATTTGGCTTCTTCAAGAGGGTCTTTTGTATCACTTTGTCTTTTTAATACCATAATTTTTTGTGCTGTTCCAGACATAGCCAACTTTGGGTCAGTAGGCATTGCCACAACTTGCATGCCTTGAACTATGCTGGTGATTAGCCGAATAAAGCAGGGGATCAAGCAAGGGAGAAATATTAGACTAGCTGTAGCACATAAGAGGAAGAAACCTAGCTTCTTCCACCATTCTTTCCCCAATATGCCATCCCACCAGTTAGCAGACATCATTGATTCCCATTTTTGGACTGGTACATGGGCTATTTTTCTGATTTGGTTGGCCATATCTAGAACGGCATCCCCATTGTCATCAATTTTTAAACAACAGTCCGATGTATTGAACTTCCTGCACACACCGCCTTCTTCGGCCAGTAAATAGTCTAAAGCCAGCCTATTTTGATGTATTGCAGCTCTGGTTTGGCGTTGCTGGCTGACTATTAATTCCATAGCCCCAGCTGTTTCATTGGTTATGATTTCTACAAGAGCTTGGAGTCTGATGATACGATTCAGCATGTAAATTGGGGTCTGATATCCCCAGCTTCCATCTTGTGCTTAGGTAGCTGGCCCATCTGTTTCTAATATTCGTTCAGGGGGCCATTCCTCATCTTTCCATTTTTGGAATCCTCCAATTAAATCTCTTTTCTTTCTTTTGAAGTCTTCATAGAGAGGTATACCTAATTGATCTCCCACTGGTTCTGGGAAAAGGAAAAACCCTGGTTGAATGATTCTTAGTGTACAACTCCCTTTCCAATGTGAAGGGAGTCTTGGGGATGCCCTTTTCCCACATATCCAAAAGAAGCCATCTGGTGCTTTCCAATAATCACCTTCTTGTTGATTTATATTCTCCCCAAATTTGGCTATTTCTGGGATTCCAAAATAAGGATTTTTCCTCGTGTCATTACACTGAAAGAGTCCAACTTCATGATCATATACACAGTCTTTTCCTTTTTTCTGGGCTCAATACCAAGTTGGTTTTTCTGGGACCCACCACCTTGAAGTTTTGTTACTCACTTTATAGCTTTTACAGGGAGTGTTTCCTACTTCATTAAGAAAGTTTATCCCAGTTCGCCAGAGGCATTCTTCCCCTATCACTGTTGAACTTAAAATCCACCCCTCAGGTCGGTTCCCCCCTCTTATATTTGTCCGGTTCCATTTAAGGAGTTCTACCGGGCCTACGCTGCTACCTTTCCGTGGCCATTCTTCTGTCATTAAAGCTCCTCCACAGACCCAACAGTTGGTTATGTTAAGTTCTTTACCTATCCTCTCCCCCAATTCCACAAACAGGTTTTTTCCTAACCTTGGGGTTTTTTCCTCTTTGTTGTTTGAGCTTTGCATACAGGTCCTGGCGTGGTGAGGTGAATATAGGGCGAGGTTGCTGTGCTGGCTTTGTATCTTTACTTACCACTTGCTCTTTTACCAAATCTTGGACTGTTCCCCTGGTGGCAGCTGTGGAGCAAATCTATTTTTCTCCTTTTGGACAATTGCTTCTTAGTCTGTTTCCACTTGTTCCTAAATTTTCTGTAATCCAATATTTTTCTCCTTTATGCATGCAAATACCTAATTTGGATGAGTCATAACAGTGACTGTTGGTATGGGTATGAGTAATAAGAAAGAAGCCCCGGTGTCTTTCCATGTAGAGCTTTCGATAGCATTTGTAACATGGTCTTGCCGGTGTCCCAAAAGGGACCAGGAGAAGTGACAAAAGAAGGAATAACAGAGGTCCGGCATGGCTTATACTCCCACCTCCCTTGCCTATGAGGTTGCAACCCATAGCAGGTGTATTGGATCTTCTCGGTGGCGAGTACAGTGGCTGACCCGGTCTTGCCCTCTATTTCCTTGTCACTTCCTTTGTAGCTTTTAGGCAAATTTCTTTTGGCACCTTTTTAACTGTAGTATCTTATCGTATCTTAGGTGTTTCCCATTCAACAGGCACTAGTAATTCCCATCTGCAGAGCAAAGTTATTGCTTTTGTTGCTTATGATTTTGTCTGGATAGGGGGTCGATTTTGTGCTTGACACCCTTTACAACTAGGGTGTCGACGGTGTGAAATGCCAATTTCCCTCTAGATTAATTACTTATATTTGACGTGGTTGGCATGCCCCGTGTTAGAATGATTCAAACAGGGTATATGATGTGGCACTGATGGAAGTTGTGATTCTCCCCCTTCTTAATACAAATCACAGGCTAGAATCAGAACATGAGAGTTCCCTGTTTGATCCAGTCCCAACCCTTCCTGTTTGAAGTGAGAATATTCTTCTCCACGGTGTCCCAGAATTTGTCCAGGGGCCACTGATATAAATTTGGCTTTTACTTCTCAGTTAGGTGTGATTCTTTGCATATCCCTTGGATTATTTAGATTGTTCTAGCTCATTGCCACCTGGTCTCCGTTTAAGAATCAATTTGGTATCACCTGGTTTGGATATTACAGTCCACTCTTCAGGTTCTTTTACAGGTCCTTTGATTCTGCTGGCATGGATCTACCCTCGTTCCTTGGTCTGGATTGCGGCCTCAGTCATCAGCAGTACCTGAAAAGGACCCTCCCATTGTGGAGTCAAAGGTTGTTCTTTCCATGTTTTTACTAGTACCCATTCCCCTGAATGGATATTATGAATTTTGAACTCCAAAGCTGTGGTTTGAGGGATCATTCCTTTCAGCCGCAAATTTTCAAGTGTTCTGGCAATTGCGGTGACATATTTTTTGACACTTACTTCTCCTACTTCATAAGTGGCTGTTTCATGTTGAGCAGTAAGGAAGGGTAATCCGAACATCATCTCATAAGGAGACACTCCCAGGTCTGACCTGGGCTGTGTTCGGCCTCTCAACAGAGCCAAAGGTAAGCATTTTACCCATGACATTTGAGTTTCAATCATTAATTTTGTTAAAGTTTTTTTCAAAGTCTGGTTCACTCTTTCTACTTGGCCTGAACTTTGTGGGTGCCAGGGGGTATGTAATTCCCATTTTATTCCCAAGGCTTGAGTTATTTGTTGTAAGACTTTGGATGTAAAATGTGTTCTTCTATCTGAGTTTATTTTATTAACCATTCCATATCTGGGAATAATTTGTTCCAGAAGGGTTTTGCATACTATGTTAGCTGTAGCTCTAGTAGCAGGAACTGCTTCTACCCAACAAGTTAGGTGGTCTGCTATTACTAATAGGAACTTCCATCTCTGTACTTGAGGAAGTTTAGTGAAATCTACTTGGATACTTTGGAATGGTCGCAGAGCTAACTCACGGCCTCCTAATGTTGTTTTTCTCATTATTTTCCTAGTCACTCTTTGGCAAGTTCTACAGTTCCCAGTTATTTGTTTTGCTACCCCAAAGATTCCAATACACCCATAATTTTTTAGAAAATGATCACACAAGCTAGCTTGAGTACCCCAATGAGTTTTTTGATGCATATCTTCTAATATTCTCTTAGTGAGTGGCTTATTAAGTAACTGTCTCCCATCAGGAAGTTTCCGTTTTCCAGATTGATCTTGTTCTCCCCCTATCTTAAATAATTCTTTTTCTTCTTCTTTACTAAATTTGGGGATTTCCAATTCTCCCCTTTCTGGGGTCAGGATTAACAGAATTGGTTCAGTCCCATTTTCTGCTGCATCTTTGGCTTCTTGGTCTGCTAGGTTATTCCCTCTTATTTCTGGGGTCATCCCTTCTTGGTGTCCTTTGATATGCACTACGGCTATTTCTTCAGGCAATTTTAATGCTTCCAACACTTCTGAAATCAGGCCTTCATGTATCAGTTCTTTCCCCTTTGAATTTAGTAAACCCCTTTCTTCCCAGATCTTTCCAAAGGTATGTACTTTGAATCAGTATAGACGGTCCCCTTTTTGTGTGTGTCGCGGGTTGGGTTTGTAACCGGGCGGAAACACCAATTTAGTGTAGTGGTTTGGTCTAAAATACTCATTACTGTTTATCTTCTGTGAGATAAGAATTAGGAGAAATGCAAAGCAGGCACCAACTTGAATGAATATAAAGAAGTTTATTAACAGACCTAAAAGAAGAAAAGGAAAAAAAAATTATACCACCTTTAGAACTCTCCTCCTCCCCCCACCTTCCTCCCTTCTCCCACTGACAATGTAAAGACAACCCTTAAGATGTTCAGTCTGTTTACCACTTCCATAATAACCTTGTTCAGTCCATTTAGAAAGAGAAGTCTCTTCTTGCTCGTGCTATGAAAACAGTATCACACCGAGACAGCCACCCACTTCCAAATATTGTTCAGTCCATTCAGGAAGAGGAGTCTCTCTGCTTACGATGTGAGTCCCTTCCCCCGACTTGCAGCTTTTCCCGCAACTGCTTTCGAGGGTCCACTCTTGAAAGTTTTCTGGGGTACAATTTTAAGGTTGAGCTGTTCAGAAACAAAAAAAACCAGAGGCCCTTCTCCTTCCCTGGGAGCAAAGGGTCATCTTCATCTTTAAGACTATCTCTGGAAGCATCTCTAGGAATTGAGGTTTTTCTCCTTTCCTCTTTGGAGCAACAGTCCTCATCTGGTTCATCTGGTTCATCTCTCTCTGTCCAAACTTCTCATGAAATTACAGCTGCGTCAGCATCTGCCTATCTCAGCGCAGGTGCTTCTGCTTATGAGTTGAACACTCCACCCCCCATATCTTCATGAAATTACAACAGGATACTCTGATATATCATAGCTTCACGACAGACTTTCAGCTTTAAGCATCTCCTCTCTCTCTTCCCTCAGGTTTTCAGCTCTTCACAGCAATAAAAGGGTTAATCTCACCTCGGCCTTGTAGCTGGAATGTGGCTTATCGCAGTTGGTCACCTGACCTCTGCCGGACAGAGGTGCCGCTTTGCTGAATCTCGGCCGCAGTGGAGAGGGGGGGTTCCGAGCCGCTCCGGCTGCCCACGGCAAGGCAGTGGGGGGGGTTCCACGGCTGGAACAGGCCCATGGCTCCAGGCTGGCTGTGGCCCGGCCCAGCCTGGCCCAAGCAGGGCCTGGCCGGGCCTGCTGGCCCCTGCACGGGGCCTGCAGCCACCTGTCCCAGTGCCGGAAACGAGAGAGAGCTGGGGTGGGAGTTTGCTGTTCTTAAGTGTGGATCACAGAGGCGGTCACAACTTTAAGTGGCTTAAAGAATTGTCCATATTCAAACTGGCCAGCTGATAGGTTCTATCAGGTCCCAGAGGAAGCTGTAAGCACCCCTTAGCAAGGATATCCCTTCCGGGACTATGCTTGCTAACCTATGACAGTGTGCTAAATGCTCCAGTGCTCTCTTTAGAGCGTATAATTCACAAGACTGCGCCGACCAATTTGAAGGTAGTTTTCCTTTTTCGATGGCCTGCATATTTATCCCATCGACTAAGGCATATCTTGACATTCTTTTTCCTTGCAAGCATCTGGATGAACCATCCACATATATTCTTTCCTCTTCTAAGAGGGCTTGTTCAGCTAGATCTTCTCGAACTTTTGTTTGGTATTGAGTAATTTCTAAGCAATCATGTGCCAGGTCATCTTTTGGTTCTCCATACAGGAATTGGGCCGGATTGAGGCTTTTGCTTGCTTCTATAGTTAGATCATTACTGTCAATCAGAATTGCTTCATATTTTAATAGCCTGGAGTCTGTTAACCATTTTTCAGCTTTTTGATTTAGCACATTTCGGACCGCATGGGGTGTGTATACAATCAGTTTACTTCCAAAGGTGAGCTTACGGCTCTCCTCCACCAAAATAGCGGTAGCTGCTATGGCTTGAATGCATACTGGCCAGCCACGGCTTACTGGGTCCAATAGTTTAGCTAAATAAGCTATTGGTCTTCTCACCCCTCCCCATTCCTGGACTAATACACCATGAGCTACTCCATTTTCTGCATTCACATATAAATGAAAGGGTTTTTCTAGTGAGGGTAAGCTTAGGGCTGGTACCGAGGCTAGTTTCAACTTCAGTTTTTCTAATTTATTATCATCATCATCTTTGGTCCATTGTATATTGTCTCCCCCTGTTAATTTTTCATATAAAAATTTTACTGCTTGTGTATATCTTTCAATCCATAATCTGCAATATCCCAGTAGCCCCAGCAGTCTCCTAACCTCCTTTTTTGAAGAGGGAGGAGGGAGGGATAAAATCCCTGTAATTGTTTCAGGACTTAGTTGTCAGCTACCTTTGCTTATCAGGTGGCCGAGATATTTTACTTCTGATTCCACAAACTGTAATTTCCTTTTTGATGCCTTTAGTCCCTTTTTCCCAAGAAAATTTAGAAGCTTTATGGTAGCTCCTTTAACTTTCATTTCATCTTCTCCTGATATTAGAAGGTCATCTCCATATTGGATAAATTGTATTCCTGGGGGAGTGGGGAAGGTTTGTAGTATTTCTCCCAAGGCTTGCCCAAATAAATTTGGGGCCTCACAATAGCCCTGTGGCAGTTTAGTCCACCTCAACTGGTTCTTTTTCCCTGTGTTTGGATCTTCCCATTCAAAGGCAAAAATATTTCGGCTTTCCTCTGCCAGTGGGCAGGCCCAAAAGGCATTTTTAAGATCTACCACACTAAACCACTGATGTTGAGGTGGAATTTTGCTTAAAAGAGTGCAGGGATTAGGAACCATAGGGTAGCAGGCCCGTGTTCTTTTGTTTACTTCTCTTAAATCTTGCACTAATTTATAATTTCCATCAGATTTCTTTACTGGGAGAATAGGGCTATTATGAGGGGATTTACAAGGTTCTAGTGTCCCATCCTTTATTAATTCTTCTATCACTGGTTTTAAGCCTTTTCTCCCTTCTAAAGATATAGGGTACTGATGTACACAAATGGGACCTTCTCCTTTTTCAATTGTGACCCTTATGGGGTCAAGATCTAGTCCACCCCTATTCCCTTCCCTAGCCCAAACCTCTCTGTTAATTTTGCTTTCATCTTCTTGGCTAAGTTTAAACACTTTGGCCGTCATTTTCCCTTCTTCTGGTATGACTCCAATCCCCAGTTGGATTTGTAAATCCCTTCCCAATAAATTGCTGCCAGCCTCAGGAGCTAACAAAGCATCCCCTATCCCTATTTTTGTTTCCCCTTCAATAACCACATCTTTAATGACAGGGACCTTAAATCCTTCCCCCTTTGCTCCTGTTACTTTTACCATATCATTACTTACATCCCACCCTTTTGGAATATTCATCACACAAGTCTTTTCTGCCCCAGTGTCAACTATAAATTCCAATACTTCCTCTTCGGGGCCTACTTTTAAAGTTATCAAAGGCTCCAGATGGTATTTATCCCCCCAAAAATAGAGCCCATGATTTCCCTATTTTTCTTCTGTGCGTGTCTCTTGAAATCTTTTCAGATCCCTCCTCAGGTGGGGGCATTCTCTTTGATAATGCCCTTCTTCCTTGCAATAGAAACAGGCATCCCTGGGTTGTTCTTGGAATCTTGATTGTGCTGAGGTTTTATTTTTCTCTTTTCCACCATTTCTGAATCTGGAATGTTTAGGAGTGTTACCTGAGGGCTTTAGATTTTTTTTGGAAGGTACTCTCTCGCATAGTGGCTATCATGATCTTTGCTCCCACTTTGGCTTTTTCTTCATCCCTCCGGACATATATATCTTTTGAGCTTCCCTTACTAGGTCTTGTAATGGTTTCTCATACCAATCTTCTATTTTTTCCAATTTTTTTCTAATATCTGGCCAGGCATGAGTGACAAAGTGAACTCTTAGCAGGGCTTGCCCTGCTAGGGACTCCGGGTCTCTCCCAGAATATTGTTTCATATTCTTTCGGAGCCTCTCCAGCCACTCAGTCAGGGTTTCTTCCTTCCCTTGCTGCCCCTCAAAGGCCTTTCTGACATTTTGTCCTCAGAGTGCCCCCTCTTTTATTCCCTTGATTATCAAATTACAATAATCATTCATATGTCCCCTCCCAGCTTCATCATTTTGGTTCCAGTTAGGAGGTGTAATGGGCATTTTCTGATCCCCGGGTGGACCTTGTTGGTTTTCTTTTCCCCAAATTTTTATTCCAGCAATTCTAATCATTTCTCTTTCTTCTTGGGAGAATATTATTTTCATTATTGATTGCATTTCTTCCCAAGTGAAAATGTTGGGACCTAAGAACTGGTCCAACATTTCAGCTGTACCTATGGGGTCTTCTAATAATACTTTAATTTCTTTTTTGAAATTCCTAACCTCTGTAGAGGTTAGAGGAGCACTCACAAAGCCGCTTCCCCCTCCTCCCGTAGGTACTTCTCTTAACGGAAAGAAATGAATTTCTCGGCTTCCCTCTGTTTGTTTAGCAATGGAGGGCTTGTTGGGCTGCCTCGGAGCCTTAATGGCACCTCCTGTATTCTGGGATGGTGCTCCTTCGTTAAGAAGAGGGTTGATTTGGGAAGAAAGCACCGAACTCCCCTGGGGAGGAGGGGCAGATTCAAAGTCTGGCGCTGAAGCTGAATATTCTGTGGTGCAGAGGGTGGGGGTGGGGTATGGCAGTGAAGCCAGATATTCCGGAGCACAGGAGGCGGGCACCAGGGCTAAAGGCGGGTTTCTCAAGGCAGGAGAGGTAGGGGCTGAAGCCGGGACGTGTGACCTTTCCCTTGATGCAATTGAGGGTGCTGGGATTCCCGAGATATATGGGAAGGGTGGGATCCCCGGCATGGGCGGGGGCAGGGCTCCCCCCCAGCTCCATTGGGGCGGGAGGGCTGCCGGGGGAAAGGCCCCCGGTGCGGGCGGAGGGGGGGCTGGCGGGGGAAGCCCCGGAGCCAGGGGGAGGAGGGCAGCTTCTGGTGCTGGCGGCGGAGGCAATACTTCTAAAGGGTCTCAGCCTTTTTTCTCTTCTGTTTGCTTTTCCTCTGCGGTTTCTGATATTTTGAAGACTTTGGTTCCCAGAGGTTTTGTAATTCCTGTCCAGCAAGAAGCATATTCTCTCTCCTCAGGGTGAGATGGCTCTTTTGAATTTACAAATACATTTAGAGCCTGGCAAATCCATGCCTCATCAGACCCGTATTTTGGCCAGTACACATGATCAGATCTGATTTCCTTTTTTACCCACTCTTTCATGCAGAATTGAATCATTTTTACTTTCTCTTTTCCTTTTGTAGAAGGATCAGTTTCCCAGTTTGCGAGTTTGACCCCGAGGGGACTGTCTCGGGGTATATCCTCTGGCACCCTTTTATAATTTGAACTTAATTTACTAGGTTGTTGTCCCATTTTTCCAGGAGTTCTCTATTACTCAAAATACCAATTTATCCCCCCCTTTGAAATACTAATTCATTCCTTTAAAACACCAATCTTCACTGCTGTAAAATACTACCCACCCTTTCACAGTACAAAAAACACCAAAAAATTTATTAGAGCCCACCTTCCCCAAAAACAAAGTTAACTTCGAATTACACAGTTTTTCATTCACACATTCACTCTTTTTTAATATTTGTTCACTCACTCATTCCTACTCACAACAGAATAATAAGGTACCTCTTTCAAGTCACTTGTTAGTATCCACCCATGGGTATGATATAATCCTTAGGATTCTGGGTGCTCTTGGATTTCCCTCAACCCGGCATTGCTAGCATCCAAACCCCAACCTCTCTTGGGGTACTTTTAGGCCCTGGGTGCTCTTGGAGTTTTCCTCAACCCAGCATATGGGGGGGTAGCTCCCACTTTGCAACCCCTTCTCTGGGACCCCGTCCCAGTCACCCCCGGAGATTCTTTCACTCCGCTTATCTCTCGCTTTGTCTCCTCGCTGGCCGCTGTTCTCGTGAACAAGACGGAACGGCAGCACTCAGAGACTGCCACACTCGCTTCGCAGATCTGGGGGCAACCAGCCCACGTCTCATTCACACACGCTCATCTCCCGTAACCACCCCCTTTTTCTTTGGACAATACTTCCCAGTCCTGTTTCTTTTCCAGTGTCTGTGGGATTTTTGTCGAGAGCGCTCTCTTTCATTTGCTTTATTTTTGTGTCTTTCTTGTCCTCCGGGTGTTGCCCTGCTGCCACCAAATCACGCCAGAGGATGCTAAGCAAAGGTCCTGCCAACTTGGGCGGGAGGCGCCTTACCCTTGCTTCTTGAATCCTCCCACGCTTTTCAGAGGCGAGGTGTAGCTCCGGGACGAGCCCTTAATTGTGAAAAACGAGGTTCACTCTCCTGTGAGAATTTAAAGGGTTTAATATAAAGACAATAAGAGACACATCAAATAAAGCAACGGGGTAATGGCCGGGTGCCTTGGTGCTCTGCCAAGAGCACACCTGATGCCAGAGGTGAGTCTTTTTTATACCATTTTTACTGTCTGTTCTTTATTCATATTAAAACTTTTCCTGGAGCTGTTCTGCATGGCCACTCCTTGGTTCCGCCTTTTTAGAGCATGCGTAGTCTTCTGCCTTGTGGTTTTATTTCTCTTGATTCTTGGGGTTGGGCCCGCTAGGCAAGAGTCGATGGTAGGGTGGATTTCTTAATTCTCCAGACAGACAGGGCTGATTGCAGCTTTGGGCCTCTTCGTCTCTCCGGGCAGAGTGGTGATAACGGCTCTTGGACTCTCCTGGCCGCCTGTTCTCCGGGCGGAGTAGCCTTTGGGCCCTTTTGCTCCCTAGACAAAGTGTTGATTAGCAGCTTTTCGGGCCTCATCCTCTGTTCGTTTGGAGGTTATCTTACGTGCTCACACTTGTTAACATTCTTGCTAAAAAGAGAGAAAACTACATCCACACAGCAAAAAGCATTTCTAACATTATATAATATCTACTTTATACTTTGCGAGAAGCCAATATAATATATGTTTATAACACCTCCATTGGCGACCTCCTTTTCCCTCTGATTCAGCTACCTTGTGGTAGGTGCGATGGTGCTGAAGAAGGGTGGCGGCTTGGCACAGTTGCTGTCACAGGTGGATCTTTGAGTGGCATGTGTGAGGGTAGGAGGGTACGGCACCCATAGCTGAAGGCAAAAAAGGTCAGGGCATGTCATCAGCCGCAGTCGTGCTAAGTTGTTCATCTATGCAAACTGCTTGCCGAGTTGTTCCTTTCTTAGGTAATGGGGGCTTGTATCAACCAGAACTGCAAATGGTCAGTATTTGCAGAGAAGGTTACTTGGACTGTTGTTGAAGTGAGTGTAGCAGTTTCTATGGCATTCTGCAAAAAAAGTGACAGGTCTCCCTGTGTTCCCCAGTTCTTAACAAAGATGAAGTTAACAAACCCCTGAAAAGAGGTTTTGCAAAACTTCAGGGATATTTTCCTACTAGTACTGTAGAGACAACCATAGTCACCTTGTCTTTCCAAAAGTGAAGGTTCCCTATTTTTGTCCAAGAGCATCAAGTGCTTTTGATCAGCGTTTGTGTGCATGCATTAGCCTCGTTCTTGCTCTTCCTTGGAGAACTTTTACAATACTCACATGATCTGTGTAGGCTGCAGACTGCAGTGGTGAACTTCAAGGCTTCCAGCAGAAGGGAGATGCTGTCCACGTTTTGGATTCTCCTTAGCCTGAACCTTCAATGTCCAATAACGCAGCGTTTGGTGCTCGAGGCACTGACTCTGGCGTGCCCCTGGTCAGAGACAGTCCAGCTGCGTTACCTCCACGCGTCGCTGAAGCGACTTCGGGATCAGGAAAAGAGCTTGCTGGGCTAGCTAGCTGGCTTCTTTGCAGAGGGAAACACGGCAGGAGCCGTTGATGTCGGCTCACGTTAGCTCAGAGACAAAGGAAGAGAGGGGCTGTTCAGGTCTGGCTTCTAACAGGTTTAATGCGATAGGATGAGGATGAGGTCGGATTGATGGGAATCCGCTCCTCGGAGCCTTGTCCTCAGTTTTATAGGGAATTTGAAAACCCCCTGTAACTATTCCTGAAAAGACCTGCCTTGCTAAATTAGTGCCTTTTAAGTCTTGTGTCCCCAGGATAGAACAACAAACTCACAAAGATAACAGCAGTGGATCTACAGGACTTCTGCAGGACTTCTGGACTGCAGACATCTCTGACCAAAGGCCACAGATGACGTGTACCCTGATCCTGCCGAACGCCCGTCCGCCCTGGACTCAGCTTCAAGGTTTGATTGATACTGGTGCTGATGTAACTATCATCTCCTTCTCTGCGTGGCCTCCCTCATGGCCTTTACCCCCAGTGGGATCGGCCATCACAGGATGAGGATGAACCACACAGAGCTATTGAAGCGAACGGCCTGTGACGGTGAAGGACTCAGAGGGGCACACAGCTACAATTAGGCCTTATGTTACTACCACTTCCCTTAACCTTTGGGGACGGGATGTGTTGGCAGCCTGGGGCATACGGATCGGGACAAATTTTTAGCAGGGGTCACTGTGCGCAAAGGTGCACAGTATCCTACACTGCCTTTGCAGTGGTTGATTAACACACCAATCCGAGTCAGACTCTGCTTAGTTAGTTGAATTAAGGGCTGTTATCATGGCTTTTCAACGATTCTCACAGGAACCTTTGAATTTGGTTACTGAAGCCGACTAGCAAAAGCTCGTATACAATTAATCACCTTACGGTACCACAAAATTCAAAGAATCCTGTTCTTCTGAATCACTTTCTCTCATTGCAATCTGCAGGCAAGAGACAACTGCCCTGGGCAAAAGTCTGGGTGTGGAATTTACTCACTAACCAGTGGGAAGGCCTGCGGGAACTTATGGTTTGGGGTCGTGGCTATGCTTGCGTTTCTACAGATACTGGGGTACGGTGGCTAGCTGCAAAATGTGTTCGCCCTGCCCTACGGCACCAGAGGCAGAACAGGCAACCTCCAAATGATGACCAGAACACCAACCATCCAAGTGGCCACCAGAATGTAGATCATCAGCCATCAGACTCTTCTGATGATGACCAAGATGTTGACCATCAGGCAGATGGTCCTTCTACAAGCAGAGACTGGGATGGTCCTTCCACAAGCAGAGACTGAACTTTAAATTTCTTGTTATGGAGTCAGATCGTTAAAGCCTTAAGGACATATTTAGAATTAATAACTGATGTAAATTTCTATTTAGGATTAATAGTGGAGTTGTTATCTTATCAAACAAAAAGGGGGAATTGTAGATACCAAAATGCTGCTAGCGAGGATTTTCTTGCTATTTTCTAAGTCTGTGAGAGACTTTTCTCTCTCACAGAAGAGGTAGCAGAGTATGTAAACAACCAAGCCACCTGCAACCTTGAAAAGTCTGGTTTATGGTCTAGTAGAAAAATATTTTGACAATGGATGGTTTAGGATTTTAGCCAATCACCCCAAGGGGGGGGGCTGATCCTTTGTCCAATTAGACTATGAAGAAAAAAGTCTGTAAAAGAGTTTGTGAAATAATTAAATGAATAAATCTTGGTGCACAATTCCTGCCTGCTGGATCTTCTCTCCTCCTCCTCCCTATGGCTGCGGGACACAGTGATACACCCTAGGGCCCAGGCCTGCGGTAATAGACCACAATTACAAGTGAACTGCAACACAAGCAGCTAACACATTCCTCCTGTGATAAATGAGTGAACGATAAATTTTGTCTTTCGCATCTATCACTTTAACATTTAGAAGTGAGAATGTACTATGTAGAAATAGTGTTAAGGTAAAATATAGGTAAGTAAAAACAAGACTAGAGTAAATTGTAACTTCGAATGAGTGGTAACATGTTGGGAAACGTAGGAAGAAACACATGATAATAAATGTCCTTTAAGTTGAGAAATTACAGAGGTGGAAACCAAGACATCTTCAAGAAACAAAGAAGATAAACCGCATGCATCCCAGGAAGTCTGTTATCTCATCAAAACTCACACCTCCCAAAGAACCCATCAACTACAAATTAGGTTGGAGACTGAGGAGGCACCGGAGGGGGGTGCCTGCCTTCAATTCTGGAGCTACTCAGAGGACCGAGGTGGCAGTGTGCTGGCGTGTGCTGGCGCAAGGGGGCAGAGACGGAGGGGGGAAAGTTGAGTGAAGTGTAAATGACTTTCTGGGCTTAAGGACTATGTTTAAAGAAGTACTAAAGTTCACAGTAAAATGAATGGAGCCACGCCTCTAGCAATATTGCTAAGTGCTCCTGCACTGTGATATGCCTTTGTTCTACTAATAAATGCTCAATATTATGCTGCTGAAAATTCCGCTTGGGAATTCATCTTTCTCACTTCTTCCCTTAAAATCAGTTCTAAGAATTTAGTGTGAAATACATTTAGGCTTGGTCCACATTATTTTTAGTTCAAATAAACACATCTAAATTTTTTCCATCTTTCCCATTAAAGGATTTTGGTTTTGGCTCATTCTTTCAGCATTTTGCCAGCAATCTGCTCAATGCTCTTTCCTTAGGAATGAAAGCTGTAGCCTGATATTACAAAGTGTTTGGTGAAACCTTTACCATGACTCTCAAGTCGCAACATGCCAGATAATCACTGGTTTTCAAAGCTGCTTGAAGATAGAAGGAAAGCGTCAAAGGTTTATGCATGAATCAGCATCCCCTTGTCACAACGTCATGCTGCAGTGATCCTTGCAGAGCTCTAAGACTGGATTTAAAGGAGAAAAGCTCAATACTGGCTCCTGAGCCAGCAGGATGAAACATCCAAGATTGTACATATATTACTTCTGTGCTAAAACTACTGTATGAAAACGTCTTACCATTATGGCAGTTTTATAGTACTCCATAGGAGACATCTCTTTAAATGACTCTAATATCCTTTCAGTGCTAAAATTGAGAAGGGGGTTGATCCATAGTTAACTCATGTAAACACGAGTGAACTACTAAGAGACAGCAAATGTTAATCACAAAACCTAAGCAGCAGGATTCGCCTTAATCTTGTCAAGATAAGAGGAACAGGATCTTTTGAAAACCGGCACAGAGATCGCTGCATCAGCCACCGAAGAACTGCGCATGCTCCAGAAAGAAAGGTAAAAAGTGCATTGTGACAAAGACTACTGATCTTCATCAGAAAGACCCTCGAGGAAGAAGAGGAGCCTTCCTCAGTGCGCCCATCAGCGTACACAGCGCATGCATGGCACGTATGCTAATGATATTAATGACTTCCGAGAAGTAATTTCTAGAACCACTCCTATCCCAAGAATTGTGATGAATGTTCATAAATTTTACACATAATGCTGGACTGTATGGAGTGCTCTGTGTGTGTGTGTTAGGAGGAGTGATCCCCCATGCACCCAGCGCCGAATAAAGCAAATACCCGCTTCTCTGACTCTGAAGCATCTCTAGGCCTGGTTTTGGGCAATTCAAAATAGGTGAATACACATTACAACTACAGCTGAAGTTGTTGCGTAGGCAGATTGAAGAGGAAAGGATTTCATCTTCATCACTCTCCTTCTTTCTTGTTTTGACAGAATTAAGAACTTGTAAAAAATCTGATATCACTGATGCTCACCACTCTTCCAATTAGACTACGCTCACTTAGGCAACGAAGTCCAGAGCTTCGGATATCTCCCGCTTCTGCCCTAGGAATTGCTTCCAGTGCTGTACCTTTGCTCCAGCTGCGAAACCAAACCAGCAGAACCAAGGAAGTTCTCTCTGAATGAACCATTGCTCTTGAAGGCTACAACGGTAGTCATGGCAGTGAACACTGCTCTTCACTGGGCCATTCCTCTGAAAAAAAACCATGCACCACCTCTCAACCTAAACCGTTAAGCCTCCTGCTGATGCTGACTGACAAAGCGTCCAACTGCACTTAGATTCCAACAGCTACTTCCAATGACCTGTCAACAGAGCTTTGCAGACTTGCAACAGAGCAACAAACTAAAGGGGCTATGTTTCATGGCTGTTTTTCAAACATCATTGACTTATGTCCCTTTGCCAGCTTAAGTGAAGGTGGCCCATCCACCTTGGTCAAAATCAGCAGAATTTTGGCCCAATTTGTTGTTACGCAACACATCATGACACAATCTCTTGGTGTTGATGCAAAATTCCCACTGAAGTGCATGTTGTTACATGACTTAAGGCTACCTACTCACAGAGTGTCCACTCCACTGCCACACCCATTTTCTGGCCACCTTGAAATGACTGAGCTGTCTTACTGTTCCCAACATTCCTCAGGGGTACGTGACCACCATAGCCTCCCTTCTGAAGTTTAGGAACCTAAGTAGTACTAGCAATAGCAGTTTATCCAAAATCCATTTGCTCCATCAACAAACTCTGAGCAAGCGCTGAGAATTAGTTTCAAGACTTCTACATATATTTACAGGGAGCTTTTTGTTTGCTTGTTTGTTTTTAAAGCAGATGGAGTAGTGCGATGTTTCCCTGAGGCTACCAGGGCTGCGAGGCAGGCAGGCAGAGCCCTGGCATGGGTGGCACAGGGGACCCTGGGCGCTGACGGCTGCCACCAGCGCAGGCCAGCTCGGAACTGGCAGGCAGGGCTGCACCCCGCGTCTGCCACAACAGCTGCAGCTTCTGCAGCCTGAAACACAGCTGGCTCAGGGGTTCAAATTAAGAGCCAAAACCTTTTGCTGCTCAATTTGGGGCAGAGAAAGGTCATCACTTCTAGCATGGCATAAGCCTGCCACTACATTTCTGTGAAGGAAAATCACCTTGTTAGAGTGAAACTCCTGAGTAAAATACTGAAGCGCTTTCAGATTCGTATTATCTGACATTTCTGTGACCTTCTTTTATACCTGCATTGTTTCCTACTGCTGGTTTTGGGCACAAGTTCTGTGTACACTATTCTGGAAACAAAAAAATAACCCAAAACCAACACCCACTCCTCCCCCACCATCACTCCTTCCCCAGCCCTAAGCCTAACAAAACCAGCCTGCAGAATGTGCAGGATTTCAAATGGGAACAAGCATAGATGGGACATCAAAAGATGGATTCTCCTTAGACATTTGTGCATGCAGTGCTCTGCAATCAACTCCTAAATTCTACTCCTCGTACACCAAATATTTGTCTTGGGAACTCCTTGTTCTCCATTCCAACCCTTCTGAGAGGGTAATCGAGGAGTTACTCTACATATTTTAAGCACATGTTGCACTAGTCAAATCCAATGCACAGCATTACTTGACTAACTGAGGCGGTGGCAAGGTCAATTAAGACCTGTTCATGTCTTAATTTGGAGCTCTTCCAACTGCTTGAAAAGTGAAGCCTTGGACGTTGAAGGTTCAGACTAAGGAGAATCCAAAATGTGGACAGCATCTCCCTTCTGCTGGAAGCCTTGAAGTTCACCACTGCAGTCTGCAGCCTACACAGATCATGTGAGTATTGTAAAAGTTCTCCAAGGAAGAGCAAGAACGAGGCTAATGCATGCACACAAACGCTGATCAAAAGCACTTGATGCTCTTGGACAAAAATAGGGAACCTTCACTTTTGGAAAGACAAGGTGACTATGGTTGTCTCTACAGTACTAGTAGGAAAATATCCCTGAAGTTTTGCAAAACCTCTTTTCAGGGGTTTGTTAACTTCATCTTTGTTAAGAACTGGGGAACACAGGGAGACCTGTCACTTTTTTTGCAGAATGCCATAGAAACTGCTACACTCACTTCAACAACAGTCCAAGTAACCTTCTCTGCAAATACTGACCATTTGCAGTTCTGGTTGATACAAAACCCCATTACCTAAGAAAGGAACAACTCGGCAAGCAGTTTGCAAAGATGAACAACTTAGCACGACTGCGGCTGATGACATGCCCTGACCTTTTTTGCCTTCAGCTATGGGTGCCGTACCCTCCTACCCTCACACATGCCACTCAAAGCTCCTTGCGTGGAGCTCTCGCACCACCTATGACAGCAACTGTGCCAAGCCGCCACCCTTCTTCAGCACCATCGCACCTACCACAAGGTAGCTGAATCAGAGGGAAAAGGAGGTCGCCAATGGAGGGAAGTTGTACCCCCTGACAGCTAAGCTCCAACTACGGTGTCGCTTATGTCCTTCCCAGGACGGGCGGGAAAACGCCTCGGCGCAGCGCAGCGCTGGCCGGGAGCGGCCGGCACGGCACCGAGCGCGCTCCCCACTTCCCTCCCGCCCGCGCCGCTGCGGAGACCCCGGGTTCGCCGGAATCGGCCACATGCTGCACGGAGGGCAGCGCGGCAAAGGCGGCCTCCCCTCGTCGCCCGGGGAAGGCCGGCCTCGGATCCCCGCTCTCTCCACCGGCACGGGCAGTGCCAGCAGCCTCTCGCTGTGGCCGCCGCTGGCCGAAAGCCTCGCCGCGCACCGCCCGGCCGGCCCCGCCGCTCCGCGGGGTCACACGGCACCTGCCGTGGGCGGCCGCCGAGCGACAGGAAGCAGAAGCGCTCACCGCCGCGCCGCTCGCCGCCCCGCCCGGGCGCTCCTCTCCTCGCGCTACCACGATGGCGCCGGCCCGCCCCGCCTTCCCCGTCGCCTGCGGCGCAACGCGGCTGCTCCGAGCCACGCAGCACGCGTGCGGCCGGGCCCTGCCGAGCTGCCGGCGGAGCCGGGGCACAGCCCGGGCGGGAGAGCTTCCGGCGAGGCTGGGCGGGCGGCGAGCGCGGCCGAGCGTGAGCGCGCCAGGCGGGCGGCGGGCGGCGGCGCGATGGAGAGCTAGATGGAGGCGGCAGCACCGCGCGGCATAAAATAGCTGATCGTCCGGCAGCCGCCCGCTCCGCAGCCCCTCGGCTGCTGTCGAGAAGGGCCCCGGCCCTGGCCGCGCCGGTGGCGAGGCGGCTCCGCAGCCCGCGGGCAGCCCTGGCGGGGCAGGGGAGCACTGCGGGCAGCCCCGGGGCCGCGCAGCCGTCTGCAACGCGCGGTGGGAGCCGCTGGGAACTATTTTACACGTCCCGGGGGGCTGGAGAGGAGCACGGAGACCACGCGGCAGGTCGCTGCCGTTAGGGAAAATTAATCCACGATGCCTGAGGTTTATATCGGAAAAGGAGACAGAGGAGTCCTGCAACATTCTTCGACTACAGGGAGAGTCCATGGGGCTTTTCCCATGGCGTCTGTCAAACGGTTGCGGGATGCAGCCCCCTTTTGATGCCAAGTTCCCGGCCACAGCACCCTCTTCCTTTTCCCCACTGGCTGAGGTATTGGGGAGATACAGACTTCCGGAACTGCCTACTCTATGCGCCCCCCTCTAATATGCACCCCCCTCTTGGCATCGAGAAGAAAGAAAAGAACCCCATTCCTAATGCTCTTAAGTCTTTGTTGCCTTGCTCTAGGTTCAGGAATTTAACACGGCCTTGATTAATCAACAGTCTCTGATGATTAGTAACAGTTCTAGAGAACTCCTAGTTTCTTCTGTTACTTCACTAGCCATAACTTCCTAGCCTTGTCTACAGGCCGATTCACACGGTCTCTTTGTAAAGACTCATCCATCTCATTCCTTTTAATCCCTCCTCTTTTTATTTGCTCTGTATTTGTCTTTACAAACCTTAATTATCATGGATTTAATTTTTTCTTCTGGAGTCTTCTTGGGTTTTGCTATTATTTGCAGTGACATCCTTTTCTGTCCTTTTGTAGTCATTTCTGGATCAGGTAGGCATGGCTGCTAGCGGCATCCCCTTGAGCACCTGCTGAAAGAGCTGCCGCCAGCATGGTGTCACACATGGTAAAAAGATGAGAGTTGCTATAGCATATAAGAGGAGGAATCGTATTCATTTAGCCCAGAGCTGGCCAGTTAACCATGAAAACATGTCCCATCCCCATCCTTTCAACATTTGGACAGGTCCACGAGCTGACGTTATTTCCTTTGTTATTTGTTTGACCACTTTTCCGCTGTCATCTGCTTGCAAACAGCAGCTCAAGTCATTTAATTTCCCACAAACTCCTCCTTCTTCTGCTAACAGATAATCTAATACCATCCAATGTTGAATTACCGCTTTCCTCATTTAAGTGGGTTGCTCAGTAAAAAGGTCAAGCGCTGTGGCTGGCTGGTTGGTAATTATTTCCGAGACAGCTTGTAACCTAATTATCTCCTTCAAATGATAAATGGGTTCCCAGGCATCTGGGATTAATTCCTTAGGTTTCCAAGGGGCTGGTCCATCGTGTTGGGTAACTTGTTCTGTTGGCCGTTCATCATTTCCCCGTTTTGGGGTGCTCCCTCCAGCCAGGGCTGCATCAGCTGACTGCTTTTCTCTAATTAAATCATCACAGATTTTGATTCCTAAGCGATTTCCCAGAACTTGTAGTAGCAAAAAGAACAACAGTCTACTAAATATACCATATCCCTGACCAGTTTGGAGGTAACCTGAGCTAAGCATGTTGGCCACAAATCCAATACTGTCCTTTCAAAGCCCGTGTTCCATTAGCAAAGGAACCTACCCATGGTCATCAATTGGTGGCTCAAAATACAGCAGGATTCCCGGGCCTAATGGTCCTCCAACAAGAGTTGCCCCACCATAAGGGTCCCAGCATTTGCATTTCCAAGCTCCCGCACAGGGTTCCCACCTACATTTACATCTGCAAGCTGCTTGGTTGGATTTGGAGCAGAACTCACTAAAAGGCTTTGAGTTCCAATCCGGTGTGGCCATTCCCACTGATAATCACAAACAACATGTCTTCTACTTGTGGAATTTTTGTGGGGACTGCTCAAAAACAGGTGGTCAAAAAAACCCCTTGTCCCTCCCCATTGCTTTACAGGCTTCCAAATATTTTTGGTAAGTGTGATAAGAACGCCTTACGCAGCTACTGTTAGTGAGCCGAACAGGTATTTGATTGCATTTGCCTTGATATTTGGAACAATTGGAAGGAGGGCAATTGGGGGTCCAAACCCAGTTGTTCAAACCCAGAGGGAAAGTCAATTGACAATTGCCTTTTCCTACATAGACACGCCCTATCCTATAAGGCAATAAGTGCCTGTTGGAGAAGAATGAAGTGGCCGTGAACTTCCTTCTTTGGCCCCAAATCCCATCCCACTGTGGCCCTCACATTGACCCACCATTTAGGTTCAGCTGGGCTAGCCAACTATGGCCACTCTTCAGATCCTCCTGGCCCTCCACAGAGCCAGCAATTGCTAAGGTTAAAAACTTTTGCTACTTCTTCTCCTAAGGCTGCAAATTGATTCTCCCACTCCTGGCCTAAACTCAGCTGACCATATCAAAGTAGAATTAGTAAGGAAAATGTTTTAATAGTGTCATCTAATTAGCTAGTCTAATTTTCCCGTTGTCTTCTGCAGCACCTGTGGCAATTGAAGACACAGAAACCACTTAACGTAACAAAATGGCCACAAGTATTAGCCCCCAAGTGAGTGGAGATTCTAGAGGAGGGATGCCTTTACAGTCTATTTCAGCAGACGGTCTGAAGGTAGGACTGCGGGGCTTCTTCCAATGTCGAAGCACTGCCTACTGCTCCGGCCCACTCCTGCAGAGTGTCAGTCACGGCCTCCCGGCCTTCTCCTCCAGCTGAGATGTGCAAATCTCTGAGGCTTCAGAGACCTTGACCCGAGAGTGACGGGTTCACCTGTGTTCAGCTTACTTGACGGCTGTTTCTGTCGTCAGTGACACTTGGAATGGGCCACGCCATTTCACCAGCACTGGCGCTTCTTTCTACTCCTTAACTAGGACTCAATCTCCTGGTTGGATGTTAAAAGCAGCAAAGTCCAAAGGCCGGGCTTGCGCCAGCTGAGCTTCCTGTTGAAGGGGTTTCACAAGAAGCAGGATCCTGGCCACAGATGGTTTTAAAAGTGCATCACTTGCCTCTACCCCCCCACTAGGTGGAGACTTACCAGGGCAATTGCAAACAACGACTGAAAGGGAGATAACTGAATCTCTCTTCTGGGTTGGGCCCTCATTCTCACCAAAGCCAATGTCCAAAGCCCTACCCATGGCATCTTGGTTTCTATTACCAGCTTCAAAAGGTGTTTATTTCTCTCTTCATTGTTTTCTACCCGAGCCGAGCTCTGGGGGTGCCAGGGCCTATGGAGGTTCCATTGTGTTCCTAAAGAAGCCAAAACCCCTTGAAGGATCTTTCCTGCAAAATGAGTTCCCTTATCTGAATCTATTGCTTCTACAATGCTGTATCTTGGAATGATTTGTTCCAAAAATGCCTTAAGAACTGATCCTGTCATTACTGAAGTAGTTGGAAATACTTCTGGCCACCTTGCTAGCTGACATACGATTACCAGAAGATATTAAGCCTTGCCACTTGGGGCATCTCCGGAAAATCCACCTGGCATCTTTGGAAGGGCCATGCAGCCCAAGGCCTCCCTCCTCTAGCAAGTTACTTTGTAACTTGGCTGTTGGCTTTAGCACAGATCAAGCAACCTTCAACAGCTCCTTTTGCCAGTCTAAAAAGACCCCCAGCAACATACATCATGAGATAGGCTTCTGCCAATCCTCAGGAAGTGCAAGGACTCTCTTAATGGAGTTGCTTTAATATTGGTAGGGCCAAAGGTTCTGGTATCTCTTGTTTGCCATCCCTTGGAAACCAATTCTTGCCTTTTTTCTCTGCCACACGACTTTTAACTGTATGTCAAACTGCTGTGGTAGAAAAGACAGCTTCCTGGGCAGTGATGGAGTCACGGGGAGCAAAGGGGGCATCTTGGAGAGTTCTGGCAGAAGTGTGGCTTTCTGAGTTTCTTCATCCACCAAAAAGGAGACAGAGGAGTCCTGTAACATTCTTCAACTCCAGGGAGAGGCCATGGGGCTTTTGCCATGGAGTCTCTCAAATGATTGCGGGATGCAGCCCCCTTCTGATGCTAAGTTCCTGGCAACAGCACCCTCTGAGGTACTCGGGAATTACAGACTTCCGGAACTGCCTACTCTATGCCCCCCTCTAATATGCACTCCCCTTTTGGAATGGAAAAGGAAGAAAACCAAACTATTCCTAATGCTAGGAAGTCTTTGCTGCCTTGCTCTAGGTTCAGGAATTTAGCAGGGCCTTGGCTGAGCAACAGTCTCTGTTGATTAGTAACAGTTTCTAGAACGAATACTTTCTTCTGTTACTTCCCCCCCTGTAAATTCCTAGCCTTGTCTAAGGAGAGATTCACACGGTCTCTTTGTAAAGACACATCTATCTTACTCCTTTCACTCCCACACCTTCCTTGCGGTGGAACGGCTCTCCCCGGCACAGCACCTGGCACAAAACCCCCGTATACGCACACACACACCTGCACTTACCCTGCACTCCACTGCACACACACACACACACACCTCCCGCACACTAACACCCCCTCCACATCCCCACCATGCTACTTGCAGTGGCCCCGCCCCTGCCATCCCCGCCGGCTGGCAGCACCCACTCCTCGCATGCTTCCCCATGCCTTGCATTTCCTTGCTGCCCCCTCTGTAGCCTTCCCTCAACCTGCCTTTTCTCCCCTGCCTTGCACTGACTTGCTCACCCATCCCCCACCTGACTTCCTTTCACATTCGTCTAGGTCTGGCCTCACCTTTCCTTTTCCTTCTAGGACCCTCATTGCCTTGCCTCGCCTCGCAAAGCCACCACTTGCCTTGCCTTGCCCTTGAACCCCTCCCTTGCCTTGCATGACCTTGCTCACCCCTCCCCCACCTGGAATTCAACACCCCTTTTCAATGACATTTCTGGGCCTTGCCCTGCCCTTTCTGCTCCTCCGAGGAATCTCAAAGCTCTCAAGCATCTCCGGTGTTTCAGGATCCCATGAGAGGAAGACCAGGGGAGGACGCATGTTGCCACACTCATCTCTGTGGGCAGCCTTTGTCTGGGAGCAATCCTTGCATGTCTTGAACCTTGGAGGGGCAATTCACATTTTGCCCTTGAGCTCGGGGACCAGAAAGAGAGTTCTTTTGCATACAAGGGAAAGCAGGTAGCTCAAGTCTTTTAGGTACAGAGGAGAGATGACCCACGCGGGATCAAGGCCACACAGAGCACTTGGTCCTGTCCACTTTTGTGTACCAGCAGTCCTTGAATGTACTTCTCACCTGCCTTGCCTGGCCTTGCCTTGGCAACACAACAGTTGCCTTGCCTTGCCCTGCTAGCCCTCTGGAGCCTTGCATTCCTTTGCACGGCCATGCCCAGCACATGACCTGCCTACTGTTTTCCTCCAGGGCCTTGGCTTGCTGAGCCCTTCCTGTTTCTGCCTGGCCTTCCCATCAGTGGCCCTTCCTTCCTACAGCCAGCCTTGCCTCTAACTTCTGGACCTTCTCTTGTCTACCACTCCATTTGCTTTCCCCTCACTGCTCTGGCCTTGCCTACCTCTCCCTTGACTTGCCCACAATTGCCTGCACTCGGTTTGCAGCGCCTTGCCTGCATGGAAGGCAAGGGAAAGAGTGGTAGGCCGGGCAAAGCAAAGCCAGCAAGTTGTAGGCAGTGCGAGGCAAGGCAGACGTAGGCAAAGGAAGCAGAGCAAGGGTACCTTAAGAAGAACTAGACAAGGCAAGGCCAAGAGACTCGGAGTGCCTTTCCTTGGGAAGGCAAGGACATAGTGCCAGTGTTGCTAGGGCAGATGTTAAGGTACCGTGGGGAGGAATAGTCCAGCAAGACATTTCTCTTCTGGCCCCTGTACGTGTGGGGGCAATTGTTGGACATATTCAATACTGGAGGTGGATCAGTCGCTGGATGTGTTGTATTTTGGAGGAGGGGATGCCGTTTCTTTGGAGATGGGCTTGTAGTTGCTCTCTTTGGCAAGGAAGGCAGGTTTGGATGTGCACATCAGGTACTCCTAGGGATTTTAAAGGCTTTTCCCAACAGGCAGAGCTCTCTCTGGGTTCGAGCTGTTGAGCTGTCAGTGGGAATGCAAAGGCCAAGCTCTTAAGCTATTTGTCCTGGTGCCTTCAGTGTGTGAGCAGTCCCTGGTGCCGTTGTCTTTGGATGCTGACTCTGGGAGAGTAAAGCTTAGGATGGTACCTAGAGCTGAGAAGGAGAGTGCTGAGAACAGCATGTGTGCTGCTAGTTTGAGGGGTGCAGGTGAAGTTGTAGGCAGCAAGATCTTCCTCAGCTGGCACTGTTTTGAGCTCTGTTTTTGCCAGATGGTTTCAAGTTGGTGGGCGGAATCTGCAAGAGGGAAAAGATTTGTTTGGGCCATTTGTTTGGTCTGGCTCCTGGAGTGTGGTGTAAAGAAGAGTGTGCTCTTGGAAGGGGAAGATGAGGGCAACCTTTTTGTCCTGACACCGTTGATTTGAGTGCAGGGCCGTTTGCAAGTTGCCTCTGTCTGCCCTTGGGGTGGTTTCGAGTTGCGCCAGGTGCTTGGCCTTCTTTTGCAAGTCTGCAGCGCCATCGTGTGGCTATTTCCATGAGCGCTGACAGTGCCCGGCAAAAAGCGCTTGGCTGGCGCGGCCCCAGTCGTGTGGAAGCAGTTGGTGGAAGAGCTCCGCTGTGCATCCTGCCTCTTGGAGACATAAAAGGATGTAACCCTGCGCGTAGCGGGGAAGCAAGACGAATCTTTTCATTGTTGGCTGAGCAGTTTCTAAGCGGCAAAAGTAAAGGCAGTTTCAGCACGGCCTCTTTCTTTCAGAACCTTTTCTGTGCCATCATGAACATGCTCAACATGCCACTCGCACCCGCTGAACTGCATCAAAGGCCCTGGAGATAGGCACTTTCCTTCAAGCTCTCTGTAGCATCCTACCCTCCACCTCTGGCGGATCCCAAAGCCCTTCCAAACATCCAGCAGCTGCACGCAGAGAACAAGTGCTAGAACAAGGCGTTGGCCTTCCTAGTCCTTTTAAAGTCTGTGAACTAGGCGAAACATTCCAGTGCGCAGCACTTTCCTTCGCAACTATATCTAGAGCATCATCACATTCTCTCCAAGTGGGTAAGTCCACCCTTGCAGCGCAGCGTTTGCAGCCACAGTTCGGACTGAGAGATAGGCCAGGTGAGAAAGCATTTCTTGACTATCCCTCTTCTCTGGAAGACTTGATACTCGCAGCGCGACCACGTCCACACACCTTCAGTGTGGCCAGGTTCAAGCAGCTAGAGCTCCCAGAGATGGGAGAGTCAGGAGAGAAGACGTTCCAAAAGTACCGTGTACTTACAGCAGCATTAAAACTGTGCACAGCAGTCTGCACCACTGTAGACTGCGGCTTCTCCGACAGACGAGCCATCCCATTGTTGCCTCTCGCAGCCTGCTTGCTAGCTGCTCTCCTGAAGAAAAGAACTAGAAGAAAAAGCCAATGCTGGGCTGCACCTTCCCCTTGCCTTACGTAAAGCCACCTAAACTCCCCGCTGCACTCTCTACTTCCCCTCTCCTTGGAAGCGACCACTGTTTTTGCTGCATCTCGAAGTCTAAAGTTAAGCGCCAGTGGTTTTGGGGATGGTTGGAAGAGGGATAAGTAGTAGCACAAGTAAGTAGTTGTCGTTGAACTTCCTCCTTCTCAGTGCTAACGTGAATTGGGCAGGCAGGCAAGTGCCAGCAACGCTCCTTTCTCAGTTTGTATGCTGCGGACACCAGCCCGGTGCTTTGCACCTTCGTTCGGCCTCTTTAGTACCCATGTCGCGCTTTCATTGTGCCGGAGTCGAAGCGTCGTCTACTTCTCGCCCAGAGAGCACGGTGCCGGCAGCGAAATGCCCCAGCCGACTGCTTCTGCCGACACACGCCTGTCTATGCACTTTCCCTCGCAGCGACATACAGCAGCACTTTCGGTCTTTCTTGTCGTCCAAATGTAAAGGGAAAGATTCTCTGCTATGTCCCGCCCAGAGAACAGTTTTAGGTCAACCAGCACGCCTAGAGCTTGCCCTCGACGCGTGGAAACCAGTGTTTGCACCACATTCAAGTGGTAGCCGTCTTTCCTTTACAGGCTGCAGAGCGCCGTCAGATCATGGTGCTCTCTGCACCTGCCTTCTCAGTTCCAATACCGCCGCGCACAATACAGCCTTGCAGGAAGCAAAGACGCGGATAGTCATGTCGCTCAGAAGAACGTGCCAGGACGAAAAGATGTTCTTCCTTTCTCCTCCTCGTCGCCCAGATTGTGGTGCTGTATTAAAAGCCTTGGCCAGCGAAAGGCTAATCCAGCAAGTGTTTCTCACCTGATGCATTTCGCTGAGGGAGAGCTGAGGAAAATCCTTGCACAGCACACTGCGGATGCGTGCAGTACACATGCTGAAGAGAGCCACAGCTAAAAGTCATCGCTGGGCTGCAGTTCTGTCCAGACGGCAGAAGGCGAAGAACGAAGCAGCTGGGCACCGCGTTAACGTCCTCAGTGGACCGAATTTCAAATGTCTAGCCAAAAGCTGCTTCACAAGCAGATTCAGCTGAGAATGCTCTGGCTGCTTCACAAAGTAAGGCGCAGCCGTTGCACTCTATCACACTACCTAGGCAGAAGAAGTTTCTTACACCTTCAATACTGCAGCGTCCATGCAGCTGGAGCACACCCAGAAGGACGCGTTCAGATAGACGGCGTTCTTCAAGTACCCCCCTCCTCCAAGCAGCCTTGAACCTGAGCACAACACACTGCGGCTCGGGACCTTCCTTCTCAGATAGACGTGCCGTCCCGTTATTCACTCTCGCAGCTCCGTTGCCCACTTGCAGCAGCTGCTACCAAAGCAAAATGCTCCAGAAGTAAAAAGCACTGCCGGGCTGCACTTTCCCTTGCCTCACGTAAAGCACCATAAACTGTCCGCTGTACTCTTTATTTCCCTTCTCCGCCGCATCTACCACTGTTATCTCTGCATCTCGAAGCATAAAGCTCGGCACAATTCTTCCCAGGGAAAGCTGGAAGAGAAATAGGTAGCAGCACAAGTAGCTGCAAGTGGAACTTTTGTTTTCAACTGCTAACGTGAATCCGAAAAGAAGCGAGCGGCAGCCACGCTTCTTCTTGCAGCCTGTGCGATGCGCACACCAGCTCGGTGCTCTGCGCCCTCATTCGCATGCTCTTCGTACCATGTCGCGCTTTTCATTCTGCCGGAGTCGAAGCGTCGTCTACTTCTCGCCCGGAGAGCACGGTGCCGGCAGAGAAACGCTCCGGGCTTCTGCCTCTGCCGAAACACGCCTGGGCTATCCCTCTCAGCCTTAAGTAGCACAAAATGCTGTCTGCGTTGTGGTCTTAATCTTAAGGGAAAGATTCTCGGCTTCGGCTCGCACAGAGAACTTTGCTGGGACAATACATGTGTTTTATTATCCTTTCTCGCAAGAAGACTATGGTGCTTCTTTGGAACTGTTGGCCAGTGTAAGGCTAATCCAGCAAGTGCTTCTCTCCTGACACATTTCTCTGAGCGAGATCTTCGGCATACAGTTGGGCTCTGCGAAGCAGAAAGTCTGTGCTTGCACGTAGCGCTGAGGAGAATCTGTGCACAGCGCGCTCTGGATGCGTGCAGTACACACACTAAAGAGAGCCAAAGCTCAATGTCTCAGTTCTGTCCAGCGCCGGTAAGGGAGAAGAAAGCAGCCCCAGAGCTCTGGGCTGGAGTGTGCGATGGTTATGAGCTGTGCCGCTCTTCTGCGTGTCTACTGCACGCATCCATAGTGTACAGTGCAAGGATTTTCCTCAGCTCTCGCTCAGCGAAATGCATTAGAAGGGAAGCACATGCTAGATTAGCCATTCGTTAGCCCACGCTTTCAGTAGAGCACCACAATCTGGGCGACGAGGAAAAGCAAAGAAGAACATCTTTTCGTCTTTGCACGATCTTCTCTGCGAGACATCTCTCCACGTCTTTGCTTCCTGCAAGGCTGTAAGGTGCGCGGTGGCACTTGGAAGGGAGAAGGCAGGTGCAGAGAGCACCGCGATCTGACGGCGCTCTGCAGGCTTAAAGGAAAGAAAGCTACCACTTGAATGCGGTGCAAATACCAATTTCCACGCGTCACGGGTAAGCTCCAGGTAAGCTTGGTGACCTAAAACTGGGCGCTGAGTGAGATGTAGCCGACAATCTTTCCCTTTACATTCCGGCTCCAACGCAAACAGAATGTGATGCTACTTAGCCCTGCGAAGGAAAGTGCATAGCCCTGGTGTGTTTGGGAAGAATCAGCAGCCTGGAGCGTTTTTCTGGAGCCTTTCTCCGCTGGCACCGTGCTCTCTGGGCGAGAAGTAGACTACGCTTCGACTCCGGCAGAATGAAAGCGCGACATGGTACGAAGAGCATTAAAGAATGAGGGCAGAGGGCCGAGCTGGTGTGTGCATCGCACAGGCTGCAAGAGGAAGCCGGGCTGTCACTCGCTTGCTTCCGGATTCACGTTAGCGTTTTAAAACAGAAAGTTCCACTTGCAGCTACTTGTGCTGCTACCTATTTCTCTTCCAGCTTTCCCTGGGAGGAATTGTGCCGAGCTTTATGCTTCGAGATGCAGAGATGACAGTGGTAGATGCGGCGGAGAATGGAAATACAGAGCACAGCGGACAGTTTATGGTGCTTTACGTGAGGCAAGGGAAAGTGCAGCCCGGCATTGCTTTTTACTTCTGGAGCATTTTGCTTTGGTAGCAGCTGCTGCAAGTGGGCAACGGAGCTGCGAGAGTGAATAACGTGACGGCACATCTATCTGAGAAGGAAGCTCCCGAGCCGCAGTGTGTTGTGCTCAGTTTCAAGGCTGCTTGGAGAAGGGGGTACTTGAAGACCGCCTTCTATCTCGACGCGTCCTACTGCGTGTGCTCCAGCTGCATGGACTCTGCAGCATTGAAGGTGTAGGATACTGCTTCTGGCCAGGTAGTGTGATGAATGGAAACGGCTGCGCCTTACTTTGTGAAGCAGCCAGAGCATTCTCAGCTGAATCTGCTTATGAAGCAGCTTTTGGCTGGACATTTGAAATTCGGTCCACTGAGTACGTTAACGCGGTGCCCAGTTGCTTCGTTCTTTGCCTTCTGCGGTCTGGACAAAACTGAAGCCCAGCGATGGCTTTGCGTTTTGGCGCTCTTCAGCGAGAGCACTGCACGCATCCACAGTGTGCTGTGCACGGATTTTCCTCAGCTCGACGTACAATCATTTTCTTGCTGTTTCCAGAGTCTAAACTCTTCGTGAAACTCTCGCTCAGCGAGATGCGTCAGGAATGAGGCACTTGCTGGATGAGCTTTTCGCTAGCCAAGACTTTCAATACAGCACCACAATTCAGGCAAGAAGCAGGAGAAAGGAAGATCATCCTTTCGTCCTTCCACGTTCTTCTCTGCGAGATGACTATCCGTGTCTTTGCTTCCTGCAAGGCTGTAAGGGGCGCGGTGGTACTTAGAACTGAGAAGGCAGGTGCAGAGAGCACCGTGGTCTGACGATGCTCTGCAGGCTGTAAAGGAAAGACGGCAACCACTTGAATGTGGTGCAAACACAAGTTTCCACGCGTCGCGGGTAAGCTCCGGGTAAGCTTGTTGACCTAAAACTGTGCCAGACAGAGCTGAGACTCCTTCCCTTTCCATTTGGACGACAAGAAAGACCGAAAGTGCTGCTGTATGTCGCTGCGAGGGAAAGTGCATAGACCAGGCGTGTGTCGGCAGAAGCAGTCGGCTGGGGCATTTCGCTGCCGGCACCGTGCTCTCTGGGCGAGAAGTAGACGACGCTTCGACTCCGGCACAATGAAAGCGCGACATGGGTACTAAAGTGGCCGAACGAAGGCGCAGAGCACGGGGCTCGTGTCCGCAGCGTACAAACTGAGAAAGGAGCATGGCTGGCACTCGCCTGCCTGCCCAATTCACGTTAGCATTGAGAAGGAGGAAGTTCAACGACAACTACTTACTTGTGCTGCTACTTATCCCTCTTCCAACCATCCCTGGAAACACTGGCGCTTAACTTTAGACTTCGAGATGCAGCAAACACAGTGGTCGCTTCCAAGGAGAGGGGAAGTAGAGAGTGCAGCGGGGAGTTTAGGTGGCTTTACGTAAGGCAAGGGGAAGGTGCAGCCCAGCATTGGCTTTTTCTTCTAGTTCTTTTCTTCAGGAGAGCAGCTAGCAAGCAGGCTGCGAGAGGCAACAATGGGATGGCTCGTCTGTCGGAGAAGCCGCAGTCTACAGTGGTGCAGACTGCTGTGCACAGTTTTAATGCTGCTGTAAGTACACAGTACTTTTGGAACGTCTTCTCTCCTGACTCTCCCATCTCTGGGAGCTCTAGCTGCTTGAACCTGGCCACACTGAAGGTGTGTGGACGTGGTCGCGCTGCGAGTATCAAGTCTTCCAGAGAAGAGGGATAGTCAAGAAATGCTTTCTCACCTGGCCTATCTCTCAGTCCGAACTGTGGCTGCAAACGCTGCGCTGCAAGGGTGGACTTACCCACTTGGAGAGAATGTGATGATGCTCTAGATATAGTTGCGAAGGAAAGTGCTGCGCACTGGAATGTTTCGCCTAGTTCACAGACTTTAAAAGGACTAGGAAGGCCAGCGCCTTGTTCTAGCACTTGTTCTCTGCGTGCAGCTGCTGGATGTTTGGAAGGGCTTTGGGATCCGCCAGAGGTGGAGGGTAGGATGCTACAGAGAGCTTGAAGGAAAGTGCCTATCTCCAGGGCCTTTGATGCAGTTCAGCGGGTGCGAGTGGCATGTTGAGCATGTTCATGATGGCACAGAAAAGGTTCTGAAAGCAGCAGAAGCAGCAAGAACAGAGTTGGAAGCATGCTCCAGCTGGGCAAGGCAGACACCAAAGCCTTTGAAATTAAAACTGGGCAGGGGTGGGAAGAATTAATTCTTACTTTTGTAAGCCCATGCATTCCTGAGCACGATCCTGCCAGGGAAGACTGCAGGGATCAGACTGGGGACTGATCCCAGCTGGGGGCAGCGAGCCTTGGAATTGGCTGAAGGGAAGAAAGAGGGATCCTTTGAGCACTAGGATCAGCTGTCAATGCGGAGATGGTATCAGACAATTCCTTGGGAGGGTTTAGTTCCTGGGCCAAATCGATCTCCTGCCTTGTGAAGGAGCTCAGAGATCTGGGAAGAGCCCAACAAACTCAGGGAATGCACTGGTAGATAAAACATCCGAGGAACGGTGGGGAAAAGCATCTGAACAGGGGGCCTCGTTTTGTACAGGAACAGTACAAAAAATTGTCCAAAAGAATAGGAATCAAATGGGATTTTACGTATTCCTCGGAGGCCACAATCCAGTGGGAAGGCTGAGGGAAAGAAACAAAGCCTAAAAAGGCAGATGAACGAAATATGCCCAAAGCTTCATGGCCACATTCCCTGACATTGCTGAGGAATTCAGCCAAGCTCCAAGCAAGAGGTGAGACCCTGATTTTGGTGCCAAGGGAAACTCCAAGTTAAGAATAATCCAAATATGAATCACTTCTCACAAAACTCAGCTTTGCAAACCTTTATTTGGTCTAAAAAAGAAAAGATGGG